>NW_010158930.1:56853-103941 GCF_000695765.1 Mesitornis unicolor | reverse complement strand
AGGGAAAGACAAGGCTGTAAAAGTGAGAATCAGTCAACAAGAAAGGCATAAGTCAAATGTTGTAGCAGGGAAGATATTTTCAGCTGTCTGTTTCTTGACTGAGGGGAACAAAAGGCAAATAGATCGGTCATGACTGCGATTCTTGCACTCCTTAAACTGCTGCTTAGACAGGGGGACTTGGAGACAGCGTTTCATTTCTCACCATCCTATGAGACAGCGGATGGAAACAGAAGCAGCTGATGGGGTTCAGCTTTGTTCAGCAGCACTTTCAAAAAGCCACTGGCAGAGTTCTGTATGAGAAGATAAATAAATCATTGTGTGAAAGATAAGCAGTGATGCGGCCTGCAAACACGGCAGGAACAGATGCATCAATAAAGGGTCGCTTCTCAGTATGACTGAGGGTGACACACGAGCACACTGAAGTTCCAGACTGAAACTAGTGGGACTAATTATATTTATTTATGATCTGAGAGAACTAGAAAAGAGACAAATAGGGAAAAAAATTCTTTAGATTAATCAAAACTAGAAAAAAACACATGGAACTCCTCAAGAGAGTCCCAGCTAAGCGATGTGACAGCTAGGACACAGACAAATGTGAAGGAAATAGTCTGAACGACTCATCTGCATTACCAGCTTGGAAATATAATGCAGCCACAAAGGAAAAAGACTCATTTCTGTGCGTAGTATGACCTCCTGCCTATAGAAGCAGTCACAATGTTGGGATGCACAAGGAATAGGACAGACAATTCTTAACTCCTAAGGTTTCAAGGTAAACAAAATGCTGACCCTTGCCTTTAAGAGTGCGTCTGTTCTGAGTTTCATATGTTAAAAGAATAGAGTTTAAATAAAAAAGTTCAGAAAGGGACAGAGTACATACTGATGTACATAGGGCAATAAGGGTAGAAAATAATTCCTGCATCATAGAGAAACCAAAAAGACTGTAACTGTTTAGAGAGTAACTGAACAAAACTGGATATACCAAAGAATATTGTTCTCTGCCCTGTCATAAGTCAAAAGCAACATAACATTTCATGTATTTGGATGAGAACGTTTATCTACATCTGAGTAAAAGTCTTCTTTTTAACTAGAAAACAAAATGGCTAAAAAACCCCATGAATGTCCTTATTTCAATGTATCAAGTATCTAAGAGCCTTACAGTGTTAAGAGGACTGAAGAATTATAGAGCTAGTAGCACACACTGACATGAGGAAAAAGAGAAGATATAAACTTCTGTCTTTCTAAGCTAGCCATTAGCTTGACCACTGTAAGAATTCTACAGTTTCAGGGGCTGCTAGGAATATAAATACGACAAAGTGGCACATAACGGAGACATGACTGAATGAGCAGAGAATTGCACTTCTGCAGCGCAGCACAGCGCAGCACTCCTTGGACTTCACCCCCTTTGCTGTAGGTGCAGTCCAGCCACACCAGTGCAGTGCTTTGCCTAAACAAAGGAATGCTAATGCTGGCTTCACACGGCCATGCAGAACCTGGCTGCAAGCACCCAAGACCACTAAGGACTGCTCCACCCCACTTTCTGCACCAACTCTCTGCTGTGCTCCACCTCACTGCAGGTACAAGTGCTCAGGGATATGTGGTGGACCAGGTGGACATCTAGCCTTATTTCATATGATGATTCCTGTGTTTCTAAATAGAAATCAACACTATGTCTATGGCAACCCTACCACTGGACACAGAGACAGCAGTCGGACTCTATTAAGGACACAATCAGAATAAGTCCAACTCTCTATCTCCACTCTTCCATTTTTTCACTTTACTGTTTATTTTCCTAATCAAAAGTAAACAGCACCACTCATTGCTGCAATCCTCACTGTAATGTAGCCAAAATATTCTGCAATTTAATTCTGTGCTCTAAGAATTTGCTAACTTCAAATTATCACACTTGGGGCTTCCTCTAAGTGAACTACACAACATATGCAGACTGCAGAAATCAGCTTCTCTCTGGATAACCTAAAAGACTTGTAAGATGGGAATTCAAGTGGAAAGAAAAATTACTGTGGAAAACCAGAGAAGTTGTGGATGTTCCATCCCTGGAAGTGTTCAAGGCCAGGTTGGATGGCGCTTTGAGCAGCCTGGTCTGGTGGAAGGTGTCCCTGCCCATGACAGGAGGTTGGACTGGATGAGCTTTAAGGTCCCTTCCAATCCAAACTATCCTGTGATTCTGTGACAAAAACAGATGGTGAAGACTCACAGCTGTTTCATTGTTTTGACAGAACTACCTTGTGGATAACCTGAACATTGACCTTGGACTGTAGTATTGCGTTGAGAATAAGTGAGTTATATTGGAAACAAGCTCTTACAAAAACTTTCAATTCATCTTTATTTTAAAAGAAACACAACGGCAAATTTTCATTTAAACAGATGTGAGATATTGTTGCCCTATGGAAATGGGCAGGCTCACTTAATGGAACTTTGCACAAAGTGTACCGCTCCTTAATATTCATGAGACCATTCCCAGGTTTGCTAAATTGTAAGTATAGATCTCTTTTTACTGCATGCGTCAGAATATTTAGAGTTAGTTAAAAATAATTTATTCACACAAATGTAATGTGTACACACTGTTCTAAAACAATCCAGACACGGAAATCTCAGTACAAAATATCCCAGCTTCTCCCTTTCAAAGAGCTGGTCCATCCATACTCCCAGTCCTGCAGCACACGTAGCTGAAAGTGCCCTCAGCGCTGCCCCACATCAGAACATTTAAGCTGCCTATTGATGGTAGTGCTGTTTGAATCCAGGAAATTTCTGATAGTCTTGCTGTTCAGTTCTCAATTCTACTGTTCCTTTATTTGTAGATGCAATAAGTACTAGAATTGATAATAGGAAAATAGTTGACAGACCCTGAAAAATAATGCACTTTGTGGGTCAAGCCTGGCCATGGGCAATTTATGGGCAGTTTTACTGGAGTTCTGCAATGAAAATAATAGCATAGGTACAGTCCCTACAATTAAAATCATCCTTTCCCCAGTACATGTAATTTTGCTATAACATCTTCTCTTTTTCTCTCTTCTCCACACACCATTTTTCTGCTGGCAGTTAGCCAAAGGCATGCAAGAATGAACCGCACTGTTGCGGCATTTAAATTATATCAATACTGAAATGCAGAATAGAGTCCTTTTCTATTTTATCTCTAAATTGAATGCTTTCACAGAGAGGCAGTGTTATCTGCATTACAATTTGAGAGCTACATTAGTAAATCTTGAATGCTCTGAATTAGAGTATTCAACTTCTGAGATGGATGGTTTAGCTCACTAGAAAAAAATGTAGTAAGCTGGAGATATGGCTTCATTTGGAGTGAACATCAATTTTGATGAACATCTGTGATTCAGAAACCAAGCCTAAATTTCTGGGGGAACCTGCATCCTGATGAACACTACCCCCTTACTTTTTACAGTAAATCTCTTTAGATTTTCCTGTCTAAAAACTATGCCGGCAAAATGATTCCCCAGGTACTATTTCCTTGTCAGATAGCAAAATTATGTAAATTTCCACTTTTGCATAACTGTTAGAGAAGCCTGAAAATGCTGTCTGGGAGTGGAGAAGGTTTTCATCTCTCCTAGGGCACACCAGTAATGTTGTGAGCAGACCGATGGGGCGTTCAGCTGCTAAGCAGTTATATGGGTCTGCAGAAATGAGTTAAATCTTCTGAGAGGTACCTCAAAGGCTTTATCCTTAGGACTTAAGTGACACAGCAACCCCTCAGTGTCCCACAGTCACCCATGGACTCTTTTGGCCTTTAACCAATCTGGAAGTTTTTAGGTTTCCAAGCTGCCGTGGCTGCCAAGTGCTGAGCCGTGTGTGTCTCTGGGATATGTCTGCAACTGCTGAGGGTGAAAGCAGAAAGGCAAAAAGCCCCCACTTTCAGAATACACACAGAGCAAACAAGTGCATTTATAAGCTGTGTCTGTGGGAAATTTAAAGATAATGATGACAAAAGGGTGTGATTACCCTGTGATAACCAAGCCTGGTTTTGGGAAATGTGTTATAAATCATGTTCTATATTTTCTTTTTTTCGCATGCTGGCAAATATCCAAAGGACAGCCCTTTCCCATAAAACACAGAATGCAAGGACTATTTACCTCACTTGGGCTCAGATGATTATTTAGAACTACTACCCAACAGGCAGTACGAAAGAAAAGTATTCCCACAATTAACAAAATAAGGCCAGAAATAGTTACACAAAAAAAAAAGTCCTTTGCCACGAAAACTTATTTCATTTGGGAAACTGATATAAGTTATCTTACTGGTATATATGTGCCTCCAGGACCAGGATTATTTGATAACGCTGACCCAGAAACCCCTCTGTGCATAGCAAAGCCTTTCATTCAAAGAAGCTTGAAAAAGACCAAAGAACTTCAGGGAGAAAAACTGCACAAGGCTATGTCTGAAACCTTGTAACAAGGTGAGTTTGAGAAGAACCCCGGAGAGACGTGGCCATGGCTGTGGCTGGAGATGGATCAGAAGTGCTTGTAGCACAAGAAGCCTGCTTTCATGCAGCTGAAGGAAGGTCAGGGTTGGGGGTGGAGCTCCACCGGTGCCAGGGCTGGGGAGACCTGGTGCCCAGCTGGGCAACACCAGCTCCGCTACCTGAACCCTGGCAGGAACGTCAAGGGACTCTGTGGGTACTTTTCCTCTTCTTCCTCAGTTATCACACGCCCATAGCTGATTTTCCTCTCTTGGTAGCTTCTTGAACCAGAGGACCTGTGCTGACCCTGGTGCTTGAGCTGCCCTCAGGCACCATGCATGAGGAGAGCAGACACGGTGCTCCTGTGGTCATCAGCCCTAGGCAGCTCAGCTCAAAACCAGGCTACAGCTCACCCTGGCCTCTCCCTCCTGAAATTAGATATTTTTACCAGTGCACAAGTCAGTGTCAAATGTTGAACTTCAAATTCCTTTTTTGGACCTGTGGTGAACACAGGAATTCAGATCTTTTCCCCTTTTGCTTGAAAAATACATATCTCCTGGAAAAGTTCTCATCTACTTTTCAGTTTAATGGAGAAACTTTTTTATTGAATTCTGTCTGCTGGTGATGCCCGTTAGTGAACCTGTTAGAGGTTTCAGGTGAGGGCTTGATTCATTTGATCCTGACTCCATGAGGATGAGGAATAGGTTATATTAATTTGATCTGAAGGAGACAGTATGGGATCACATTCATGTGCTGCCTGATCTTCCAGATGTGACCAGAAACCTTGTCTGCAGTTTTTGTATATCAGATACGGATTTCTTTCTCCAAACAAATCTATGGAGCCATCTCCTAGCAGAAAGAGATGGCCCCTGCCAGAGCAGAGTTGCAAGTTGTACAGTTTCTCAAAGACCTTCAGCCTCACCTCTCCTCCACCTATTAGAGCCATCAGTTAAAAAGTGTTTTCAGTTGCATGCAGGAGCCAGAATGAGAGACTTCTTGTCTTGCACACTTGTTTTCTGTATGTTTGCTGTGTACAAGAAGTGCAGCTTTCTCCAACACATTCCTGGTATAACTGAGCATGTGATACAACACATGAAGTACCTTCCAGAAAGTGGTGTTTCTCTCTCTTTCTTCCTGGCAGATGACCCTCAGCAGTAGCATTTCTTGCCTGAGTGAGACATGGTAGTGTTGCCTGTGAAAGCAGTGGAGATGAGACACACCATTATTTAGTCTCATTATTTATTCATGATTCACTGCATGTTATGGGGCCGATGCTGTCTCAGTCCACTCCTGTCCATAGCAGAGAGCAGAGAGCTGGAGTGATCCTGTGCTCCCTTTGCAGTCCCTGTAGAGACACAGGTGCCCAGGGGAGTCACTCCAAAACCCTCTGTTCGCAAAGGACGCAGAGATGTGGCCAGAGGCTTCTAGGGCAATGACCCCAGCTGGAGGTGTAGGTCTCTTCATTCAAGGTACCAGGTGGTGGTGTGAAATACAAGTGGTCTGAGGGTCCCTGGCCACTCTCCCTGGTGGTGGTGATGTTCCAGAGTCCTTGACAGATGAAGAGTGGCAGATGACAAAATCACATCATTTTCCAGATGATGCATGGGTCCAAAGCACAGATGCATTTGACATTCATTCTGCTGCTGTCACAGGAGAGGAGCTGTTTCCAGAAGCGATGAGCTGAGTAGGGGGGGACCACAAAATACTCTCCTGTGAGCTCTCCAGAAGGGCACATCACATGGGGGTAAAGCAAGAGCCCTCCTTTTGGTTTTGCCTGGTTCCTTGCATTGCATGCACACCAGGGGATCAAAGCTGATGGGAAAAACACCTCCTACAGCAAATGCAATGCTCGGATATAAGCAGACCCAAGCCTAAAGCAATCTTCGATCAGGGACTGTTAATGCAAGGAGTGATTAATTTTCTTTCAGTACAATAGCATACATAGGAATTAGCTCCAGTGAAGCTGGAGCTTAGATTAGTGTCCGGCTAAGAACTGCTTATGAATCTCTAATTCAAGTTTCCAGAATATCTGTATTTTTAGAGGTCCCAGCAGCTACACTGCAGTAACAAAGACCTGAAATTTTACTTAAAAACTTGAAAATGGACAGGTACAACCGAGCAGAGAAATGTAGCTATGAGAGTAAGTGAACCCAGTGTGTGACAAATAAGGAAGTGCCGTGGTCCATAGAGGTAAAGTATCAACAGAATGTAAGGTGAGGTCTGAAAGATGAAGATGATGGCACTGTACATAACAAATGCCCATCAATCTCCAGGAACATTTTTTATATTTCTTGGGATCCAGCTTACCAAAAATCATAATTGCTGTTACAATTGGTTTGGCCAAAACCCATTTGCTTCTTCCTCTCAACAGCCTGATTGAAGCCAATGAATTTTCTTGGATCGCTGCAGAGAGCACGACTTCCTTTTAAATTGATAAATTATATAGCATAATATCCTGCTTTCTAAATAGTACTAATGAAATGCTTTAACTCTACAGGATAGGTCTACCCTCCATTTGAATAGATTCTGTCAAATGTGAATCTGTTTTGGTTGATTATTGCTTGAGAAATTAATGTATGTAAATTCAAAAAGCTAGTCTCTACCTCAATCATTTCCCTACCATGGTTCCTGATTTTCCCAAGTTGCAGGTTCATTGCTGGGCATAAACTTACTTGTATCAAACTGAACCTCAACCCTGTGGCTGTGTGATGGGGTCCATCTGCCCTACTGTAGGCATACCCAAGGTAGCTTTACTGGCTGACGTGAATATTCAGTTCAAATTTGAGCAAAACTTGCTCAAAATACTCAAGCCTGCACTACTCTCTGTGGTCCTGTGGCTCCCCTGCCATCAATACCCCTGGTAGGTTGGATCCAGCTCAGGTGTGACCCAACGGGCCCCATCTGCAGCTGGGATACGGCATCAATGCACTTGAGGAAAAACGATGTTGTAGAAGAACCTCAGAGCTGCTAGGAATGAAATGCATTGCGCAAGTCGGGCAATTTGGGGGACTATCTTTTATTTATTTATCTATTTATCTATTTATTTACTTATCTATTTTTTCTTCTTAAAATAGAAACATACCACTTTGCTTAGCAGCTTTATGAAAACATACATCCATATTCACATACAGTACATAACCATTTTCTTACAAAAATGGCTGTTTTCATCACGAGTTACTTAGATTTCACAAGAAATCTCTTCTCTTTCTGTGGAGAATCAGAAAGACAGAAATGTTTTCCAATGTAGCTGGCACTTATTTTACAGTTCAGGGCTGAAAAACCAAGAAGAGAGTATAATATATTAATACTGAAGTATCAGAAGGTACCCCCCCTCTTTTGTTGCATTTTGGCTAGGATCAAGAATACCCAACAGCTTAATGACACCTGTGGCACTTATGAAGCTGGAGTACTACAGAGACTTTTGCCTCCAGCACTTCTTCACGTTTCCATAAGATTTATAATCTCTATATGCTACCTGGACCAGAATGTTTCTGCTCTTGCAGCACTTACAAGCTCTGCAGGAGTGCCAGCCAAGGAGCAAAGATCTCTGAAATCTTCCAGAAAATATTGAAATTCCAGAGACATAAACCAAGAAATTTGCAATTCTTACAACCTTCTTTGCTTAGGAAATAGATTGCCATCAATCACGATGTATAGAGGAGTTCCTATGGGAGTACCTAACTGAAATTAGCCCAACAAACTCATTCTAAAATAGCAGAAGACTCCAGTCTAATCTAACATAACAAACCTAGTTATGAGATGTAGCTAGCTTTGAGATAAAATTTCTGTTACCTTTCCTCCAGCTATTAGTAGTAACATAGAAAGATGAAGGTTTATGATGCTTTCTCCACAGGTAGAAAACTTAGGCATGCGTTAGGGATTGTAAATGATGATGAAAACCGATGTTGAATAGCCCTGACATTCCCCTACAGCTTCCCTGACTAGGAGAAAAATTTACAATGAAGTAATTTAATTTTGATGTATGTTTAGGTAGATTTGTCATAGCTGGCATGACAATAAAAAAAACACCTTATAGTCTTAACTGGAAAATATTTTTGCCTCTTAGTAGCAAGACTGTTGAAGCACAGTCATAAAGAGAACCTTAAAAAATAACGCACAGTTCAGTTACTATCTGGCATACACTGTGTCAGAGACACCACCAAAATAATGGCAGACATGATTCTGAAACCCATCCCGACTGTGAAACCTGTGAAGTGATGGATGTCCAGGAGAGAGAAATAAATTAAAATCTAAACTGCTAATAAAATCCTTCGTTTACTGAAAGCAGACTCTTGAAGAAAATCCAAAGCTTACACTTGAGTATTCTCTTAAATAATGTTTTTAGATGTCTAGATTACTTCTTAAAATTGAATTGAATATTACATTGGGCCTCCCATGTGATCCAGAGGAAGAAAGACCTTGACTACATTAGGGGAGAGAAACCTTCAGATGAATAAAGTTGCACCTCCTCAATTAGGAGCCGTGGGGCTGCTGGGGCAGTCAGGCTCAGAGTAAGAACAGAAACGCCATCAAGCAGCAAGGATGATTATTCTTAAGGCAAAGCTTATCAGCTGCAGTCTCATCTTCCCTGACATCAGGAGTTAAAGCAGGACCAAGAACATATCTAGTAGGTGAGCTGATTGTACAATACATCAGCAAATTCACAGGAGGGAGAGACCACTTCAAAGTCCTCAGCCTGGAAAAGGGTGACCGGGGTAGAAAGCATTTAGAGATACGAAAGAAGAGCAAGCTTGAGTGAGGCGCTGCCTCCTGTCACTCATCTCCTCTATGCTAAAAAGTATCCAGAGGTACAGCCTCCAAAGTATCTGGCTGAAAATCACTTAGAAAAGCCAGGTGGGTCTCCACCAGCCACAGAGCACCATCCTCCAGGTCAGCAACAGCAGCAGCCTCTGGAGGAGGAAGCGAGGTTGGGCTCAGCTGGAGCTACACAGCTCTGCCCTGGGAGGCCTGGTAAAATATGCCGTGGTTTTCTACAGTATGAGTGATCCTGAGTATCTTATATATATTTCTTATTTATATATTCCCACCTTCCAGCAGGCCTGGGAAATACTCCTGCTGGAGTCCAGCTCCCTGTTATTCTAACATCACTCTGGACTTCACTGAAAAGCATACTTACATGGGATCCATCTTTCCTCTGCTGCCAGTAACTTCCCCGTCCATTAACTGGTTTCAACCATACTGGACAAAAGAGCAAAGGTCTCAAAGAGAATCCTGTAGACTCCATAGAAAGCTGCAAGCTGTACAGAGACACAATGGTTCAGACACGCACAAGCTGACCCCAGTCACTTCTGAGTCTCGACTGAGATGTGCAGTCAAATGGTTGCCTGCATGTTGCTGTCAAATTACTCTGTGGGAGGAGATTGTACATACAAGCAGGGACAACAGAAAATCTCACTGTAATTCAGTCATAAAGCAAATCAAGCAAGAGACAGAAATACGTACAAAACCATGCTTTGTTAGAACAGGTGCTTGCAAAACTGCTTGTTAGCAAATTAAGTTTTCTAGTCATTCTCCATGTGTTGTTGTTAATCTCTGTGAGAATGTAATTTTTCTGCCTGAATCTACAGAACAAAACAGTAACTGAAAATGCGTAGGATAAAGTGATAATATCAGCATTGCATGTTCCTCCTGTTGGTGGACTGAAGACTAAACTCTTTAGTCAGGGTATCCCAGCTGGCTTTTCTTACCATACAGGCTCAAATGGGAGTTTCATCTATGACAAATTAAAACTAATTGCCAGTGAAAGCACTAGCAGCCCTAAAACTGTGCAGGGCACTTCAGTCTAAGTTATCAAAACCCATGAGCACATTAAATGTGTGCTTAAGAGTTTTGCTATACTAGGTTACAATTGCGAATTATAACCTAAAACAGTCACTACTCAAATAGTTTTAATAAAAATATAGATTTACTCAGGTTATGAGGAGTTTTGGCAGAATTACCAGTTAAGGTTTAGACTTGACTTTACAAAGAAATATATGATTTGTATTACTTGGCATTGGGCTTGGATTTATCTGAAAGAACACTTCTTCCCTGTAAAAGCACATAAATTATTCGGGGACAAATCCTAAAACAGTAATGCAGACAAAATTCCACCTGACTTCAAAAAGTCAACATTTTTAACTGCTTCATAGCAATACTCGATTTCACTGTTGACCACTGGGTGACTACTGATGCCTTCTGAAAGGCCATAAACTAAAGGTTTCATGTTCAGAAATGAACAGCGTGTGGAGAGAAAGTAAGAATTTCAGAGAAATTAGGACAGGTTCACTGCAAAATCAGGAGTAAAATTCATGAGGGTATGATTTTGAAGGTCAAGTGAAAGTGGAAAAGCTAAAAAGTCAGATAACTCCTTTTTCAGACTGAGAAGACTAATCCCTTGTGTAGCCGCACTCAGCTCAGTAGGTACAGGGTAGTGTTTCCCTCACAAGTATCATAATCACAGTTCTCAGTCATAGATGATTTTATGTGAATGAACGGATATTTTCCCTTCCCCACAAATTTTAAAAAGCTGTCAAAAGGTATTCTATCTGTCCATTAGCTCCCATCACAGCCCAATTACATGAAATTACAGTTACAGAGGATTTTTCATGATTGCACTGAAACAGAAGTCCAGTGTGACAACCTGAAAACAAACCGTGTAAATGTAGGATGAGTACATAACGTGCAGTTTCAAATATAAAGTAAAATTTTACATTATACATATACACAATTTGAGTGTCTTAGTGTATGGCTTAGGACCTTGCTAGCTCCTATTTTCTTCCTAAGAATTTAAATTCCTTACATTCTCTGTCATTTAAATGGGAATTTTAAACAGCCTGAAACTAAAAAAAAAATCATCATTAGACTATCAACTGCAGAGAGTGGAATGAAAGGATTTGCTTCAGCATCACAAGACTTGCTCTGGGCTCAAGTGCAAAGCTTTGTGTTTTGGATAACTGTGTCTCTCAAGACCTGAAGGTCAGATGTTCTACAGTATATCTCTGTATTTCAGAGAATTATACTTTGCCCTCTTGGAAGTACAAGAAGGTAGAATCCCTGTCAATTAGAAGAAGTTGAAATGTCTACAGCGGTACAGGAAAAAGACTCATAAAACTCATTTGTAAATGTCAAAAAATGTATTCATTATGCACCTAATTTATTTTTATTGGAAGTCGCAAAACAAGATTTAAAATATAAATGCAGGTTTTGATAAATTTTCTCAATTATGCAAGTTAAGTATATTTCATAAATTACTTCTCTAACATAATCCTTTGCTCTTTTCTTGACCAAAATAAAGGCTATGTATCTGTACATGAAAAAAATAGATTCATAAACAAGATGAACATATTTCACTGAATACCCATTTCTTCTGAAAATGCTCAAACCCAGCCATGAACCTTCTTCGAAAATAGCTTGCCATTAATTATGTGCTACATGGGCAAAGGGATACCATAGCTAAAAAAGGATGCAACTATAGAAATGAATTTTTGTGTGCGATTTTTGTGTGGATCTCTGTTAGAGATTCCAGCTGTGCCTTTTGCCAGTAATGGAGCTGTAAATTGAGAGAAACATGTTAGACACAACAGAAATGTATCATTATATAAAAACCTAGGAAAAGGAGATATGGCAAATAACACATGCTAATTCTGAGCAGCCTGGATCCCATGAAAAATGAGGTGTGTGGACTGACAATACAGGTAGCAGAATGTCTCTCTCCAGAAATGAAGACTTGATCCAGGTCTCAACCATTTTTATGCAATGGAGGAGCGTCTTGCTGTGGCCAACAGTTGTATAAAAATCCAGTGAGATCAGAATTAAGGGTCAAATGTCCTTTTGTTAATTACCACATTTTGTAGGATACAAGGACAACCCATGTTGGTGTGGTTACTCCAGTATAACAACGCTGTAGTGAACCGAGGTCTGGGGCTTCAGCTGGTCCCTGGGCAGCAAAGATGGGCAAAGGGTAAGGGGGCACCAGCCACTGATGGCAGCGGAAAACCTAAGTCCTTTCCTGCACAGGATGGGGCGAATGCTCTTACTCTGCCAGGGGAGTTCTGCGATCACAAATGTGAAGAGGAGCAGCTCATATCTCCTCTGGTACAGCAAAAAACAGGCAAGGAAAGATGGAACATCTCACTTAAGTTCATACAGAAAGGTTAGGGCAGTGGTAGGTTTTTAGGGAAGGGCAGTTTTTTCTTTAATCCATCATTTTACTGCCTGTTTTTCGCATAAGGAGGGGCAGTTTATGTTGTGAGGTCTCCTACATTGAAAAGGAACCAGACAAACGAGGAAGGGGAAAGACACACTAATACTGCAAAGCATCTCAAGCAGAAATGTAAACTAATAAAAATGATGATGATGTTAATAATAATATGATATGTGAAATAACTACAGCTGACATATGATCTATTGATTAAAGTCTTTCATATGACAGGATGACAGCCAGCAGAAATAGGAAATCAATACCTCATTTAACAGCAAAGAACGACTCAACCTCCTCCAGGCCAAAGAGAGATGGGATGTTTGAACAAAGACAGTATGAATTTATTTGATCTACTTTTGTGAAAGAGAAATGATTAGTTATACTAAATAATGTGTTTCCCTGAATTCAGCAGAGAGGGGGGTTTGTCAGGTAGCTTGCGAGCAGTTAGTATAGCCAAGTAACAGCTGTGTTCATGCATTTCAATGTACGTTTCTGGGATGACAGTATTTTTTGATAAACCAATGTATTTCAACAACTGCAGATTCCAATAAGCATGGATTTAAGCACAGATAACAAAGGAATGAAAGGTGATGTTTTCAGAGCTTGGATATTGTTTACGTATTAGCTGCAAAATGCAGATTCTACCCTGAAAGTTGGATATCTGCCACTGAGCACTGACAAGCCACAGGAAAGGTGCCCGTGAGGAAGCTCTGATGGAGGAATGCTCTTGACACCATATGTGAGCCCAGTCCTCCAAGGAGGAGCAGATGGGTGCATCGAATGTTCCCGTTGGGCCTCCTGGATCACAGGAGTTTTCTGATCCAGGCTACCAGACACACACAGTGGGGAGCTTTTTGGCCCATCTATTTTTTTTGAGGCAAGTACTTAATTTCTAGTTTGGTTTTGTTGGTTTTTTTTTTAAAAAAAAGAAAATGGTCTCCATTCCTAAAATTGAATCTGTGGTGAAACCAGAACTAGGAATAACTCATGCATTTGTAATGGGGAAAGTAGTATAGCACAGGAACACATGATCAATGGATGTGGTAGACTATTGCATGACATTTTTATGAGTTGTATACAAAAGATCTACTGCCTTGTAAGTCCAAAGTTACTAAGATTCATGAAGGACCCAAAGGGAGATAATTCTATGGATTGCAGGTTTGTGATCTGTGGGCAGCTTATAAGGAATCATACTTGCTTTATTTCTCCTTCTAAGAAGAGAATAAAACGATAAAAAAGGCATGAATACAACAAAGCAATTTGTAAAACTACGTGGGAAAGCTCTTCACTGCAGCAGAAATATTGCATTTTCATGCATACAAACCACAAGAGATCTGCAGAAAAACCCAATTTTCTACAGTTTCACAGAGAAAAGCGGGTTAATGTACAGTCTCAGAGCGGAAGGTTTACCGTGAGTGCTCTTTTCCCCAGTATTTCCTCTGCTTTTTTTCTGCTCTCCTACAGCCAGCTCCTTCCTGTCAATCCTGAAGGAAGAGGTGCTTCAAAGGCACGCTGGTTACCTAGGGTGGAGGGTGCATGTGTGAAAATGCAGTGCACGGGGACATGAAAAAGGAGCTCCTCAACAGTACTGAGGTCTGGGTGCTCATCCCTGGAGAGCAACTGCGGTTATCTTGATTAGGTTCATTATTTTACCATTGCTCTTACCACTTAACCTCACCATAGTGTATCTATTGCTATTTCAGTTGCCAAGATGGTGGCCCCCTTTGGGCTCCAGTTAAAAAGAAGGGATTCAGAGAGGGACTAAAGTATTTCCACCACATTTCTCTTTGCTGTGTACATCTCCACTCTGAACATGGAGTCTTTTTTCTTTACTCTGTTATATATTCTATAACTTGTTTTAGCAAATGTACCAAATATTTGAGAAATTTCATTCAGTAGTGTTTAATTTATGATTTACTACAATACAATGGTTCCCTGACAACACACTGCCATAAGTGATGTTTTCCTGCAGCCATACTGACAATCTCAGTGAAGAGCCGAAGACCAAAAGAGCACAGATGCTAAATAACCTGTAAACTAAATACCAGAGCTAAAATTCATTGGCAGCGTATTTTGGGGAAACCCACACAGTCATTGCTAAACCCTGCCTGTTCTCTACTTTCAAGAGGCTTCTGTCTCCAAACAGAATATTCACAAAAATAAATTAAAAAACAGGCTATGGAGAATTAATTAATCCATAATTTCAATATGCAAAGATGAGGATAAAAGCTCAGTATTATACAAGCATGTATTTTTATTCTGCTGACTTTTGTAGTATGCCCAACAAAGAGATAAATTATTCTTGATTTAATTTTTTAAAAATGAGCTCATGCCATTGACTTGATTTTAAAGTTTTCCTATTGATGTAACTGTTTTCTATACCTATCAGTACCAAGGATCATGTCCAAAGTATCACACATTCTCAGTATTTAGTATAGCTAACTCCAGATCGCAGAAAATGCAATAGCCCAACCATGTAATAGTTACAAGGAAAACACCACGTCTTTAGGAATCTTGAAAAGACTCCAATATCTAACTTGCCTTTTCTTATCAAGTGATAAACTAGCAAAAATGGTGACCTCAGAGTCTGTGTTCCCTGGTTTAAGGTGAGGGCATAGTCCACAGAGTCCCCTCATTGCAGCCTCATGTCCAGCCCAGCAATGTGCATGCTCATGATCTGGTGGCACAAACGTGGTGGAGTGCCACAACCTCCTCTAGAAACAGTCTCTAGGGAGAAGGGCTCAAGCCTGAAGGGAGATTTGGAGCACTATCATCTGTAAAACCACAGCTTCTCTTGGGACTTGCAGTCCAGTAGCTGCAACATTGCAAAGAGCAACTTGTTTTTTAGCCTAATACAGGCAAGGCTACTCCTTCAAAAAAACCCACATTAATACTGATATATTTTGTGTAGAGATATAGAGATTTGGGAATGCACATGTTGAGGAGTGTGGTGATGTTGTTTCATTTTAAAGATAAAGCACACGATGCTCTTAGTTTCACCTGCACAGCTCAGGTGAACCAGTGCTGAAGTGGAGGGGCAACGGGGTAGCAGCCAGTGTAGCTAAGGCTGGAATGTCCCACACACAGAGCTGCTGTAATTGCCCCAAGAGTGGCACTGGATCTGCAGAGAGGATGAAAGAGGTGACACTTATTTGGAATAGGAATGAAAATTTTAAAAACGAGCTATTTCTGAAGGTCTGAAGACCATGAGCTGTCTGCTGAAGCTGGGATGGAGCAGGTGCTGATTGGGACATAGACAGGCAGCAAAAAACTATAAATACAAAGGACTTCCATACCACAAACTCTCCCTACATTAATGTCAAGAAAGGCACGACTCAAGGACATTAAGACATGAAAAGCTGTACTTTGCACACTTCCATAGTACTGTTTCGTCAAGGATTTTCTATAATAAGTTACAGCTTTATTCTTTTTAAACTTCCCATGTGAGGGACATACTCTCCTTCTTTTACAGCTGAGGAACCCAAGACATGCAGACATTCAACCTGGAACTGCATTTCGCTTAAGACTGTCCAGTCTGCTTCCCAAATAAATCTGCCTGCAGCTCTTCTGGGCTCCTTGGAAATGTAAAAACATTTCGGCAAGTGCTGTAGCACCTGAAAGCCCACCACCACCACACACTGCCCCCAAAGACATGGGCACAAGGGCAGTGGTGGAAGATCCAGCACCTCACCAGAGCTTGGCCCAATGCAGGAGCATGGTACCCCTGGCCACCATCAAGCATTCCCCATGCTCAGGTCTCCAAATCTAGTCTGGCTGGTCTCCATGGCTGGGGGAGTCCAGCCACACTTTCACCACAGAAGCATGATCTTCCCACTACATAAACTGGGACATGACGTGAAATACAGCAATGCCCAGGGAGCAGCTATCTTATCCCTAGGACTCTTCATGACTTTCTAGGATTGTTCTTGAAACTATAAGGTTTAAATATTTCATGCTGTAATGCAGCATACCAGCTGACATCTCAGGAGGAATTTTTGAACTGGTATAAATTAATTATCCTTCATACCCGCAGATCACTTCTTTGACAGGCTTAGACGATTTGTTCGTTAACTATTGCTAAAAAGGACATAATTTTTCCCTTCAAAAGCTATTTTTCAGTTAATATTGTGTGTGAATATGTGGTTTTCTATAGATCAAGTATTTCATTTAAGATTCACAGAATCACAGAACGTTAGGGATTGGAAGGGACCTCAAAAGATCATCTAGTCCAATCCCCCTGCTGGAGCAGGAACACCTAGATGAGGTTGCACAGGAAGCCATCCAGCCGGGTTTTGAATGTCTCCAGAGAAGGAGATTCCACAGCCTCTCTGGGCAGCCTGTTCCAGTGCTCTGTCACCCTCACTGAGAAGAAGTTTCTTCTCAAATTTAAGTGGAACCTCCTGTGTTCCAGCTTGTGCCCATTACCCCTTGTCCTATCATTGTCACCGAGAAGAGCCTGGCTCCATCCTCGTGATTCCTTGAAGTCTCAAACACCAAAGCCAGATACTAATACTTGACCATACTTATGGATTTCAACCTCACACAGCATGAGAAGCCAAGGAGCACAGGAAAGCTCATGTTTTCTATTAGATTTGTTTTTTTAAGAAAGAAGGTACAGGTAAGCAAGAAGGGGTAGAGGTGTTACCCTCTACACCAAGAAATTGATAGATTGTGAAGAGCTGTCTCTGAAGAACAGTCATGAGCAGGTTGAAAACTTATGGGTAAGAACTAGAGACAGAGGTAACAAAGGGAACCTTGTGGCTGGTGTTTACTACAGGTCACCAGGTCAAGGGAAACCTGCTGATGAAGCCTTCTTACTCCAGCTGCAGAAAGCATCGTGCTCACAGGCTCTCATTCTGCTGGGGGACTTCAACCACCCCAAAACTGACTTTCTGAGTTCAGCAAAGAGAAAGACAGCAGAAGCAGCTGCTCATGGACAGCAGGTGGCACTGGGAAAGTGCAAGGCTGAGATCAAACACTTGCTGAAAACAAGAAATGGGAAGGTACAAAGCTTACAGGTTTTGCTTTCATTACAGGCCCAGCCCTGGGCAAGGCTGACATGCGCTGGTAAGTGTTAAAAGATCTTGCATTGTGTTATACAAAGTGTACATGCTATCATGGCCATGCACAAGTCAGAAATTAAACAGAAACTAATAAATCCCAGTATACCTGCTACGTGTCTGCACAGACTAACTCCCCTTGGGGCCCTACCAGCACACCTGAACTTTAATAATCCTGCGGTGTTCTGCTGAGCACAGGCTTCCAGCTGTGGCAGCTACTTTCTACCATGCTAGAAAACTCCCAGTTAACCATTAAACTCCATTAAGGCTGGAGTTGGAAGGGTTTTCTCAGGGCAGATGTTAACTGCCCTTGTCCAGTCTGAGCTAAATGGGGCGACGGCCGAGTACTCCCAGGAACTTGTGAGCGCTGGGGTGTGCTGCCTGCATGGACCTCCCTGGACTGCAAGAAGCAGTATTTGCCACCTTATAACTCACCTGGGATGCACAAGGACTCTCCCCTGAGAGTTGGAGAGGGCATGAGTGAGAAACACATGGCCAAAGGCATTACTACCTTTCGCATTTTCTAAAAAACTCATACAGTGTCAGCAGTTAAAGTGATCTCAGAAAGCTTTGCTCATTTATTACCCAAAACAGTAACATCTTTTTCTGAAGAGGAAGTAATTTTCTGTTCATTTTCTTCTTTCCCATGATCAGAACAAAGGGCTGTTGAGGAGAATTTACATGTGGGAGCTGGTGAACTTCCTCAACAGAAGTATAAGGCTGACTTTAATGTATTGCTATCACAAGTGGTGAGGAATGAAAGGCGTTAGTTGAGGACATTTATTAAAGAACACTGACCTCTGAAACCTACTTTAAAGCTGGTAAATCTGATCTTTGGTCCTGCAACACACACATGAAACAAAGGAAGGCTAGTGGCTGCATGGCAGCTGCTGTGACTTTGTGTGAGTTACTCCATGGCCACCACTGCAGTGCTTTGCTCCAGGAAAAGCACCTGGGCAGCAGTAAATAAAAGATGGGGACAATCTGCCCAGACCTAATTTCTCATAGGTCAATTCTTTATTGCCAGCGACATGACAGGAAAAGTGCATATTCGGTCACCTCACACCCTGCAATAATATCTAACAGACCAGAACACCAAACCAGCCTGCACCTACTCTACAGCAGAGTCTCCTATGGCTTAACTGCTGCAAAACAGCACTGGGAGTGGGGAAAGGGCAAGGAGGCCTTTCTAACTGGCTTGAAGCACATCTGGGGATGAAGCACCAAAAATATGGATTTTATTCTCATTTTTGGCTAAAACTATTTCCATGCTCAGTTTCTTAAAGAAAACTTTATATTGTCTACAGCCATTTAATAGTTTGAAGGAAGATCTTGACCAGTCTTACAGAGAGCCCCTTAAAGCAAGTAATTAGATTTGATAGCTGCAACAACAAAATTCTTATTTGGAAAATCTTATTGTATCTTCCAGATGAAATCAGTACAGAAGAGAGAGTTAACCTCTACCTGCATAACTTATGTGTCACACAAAACACTGATACTTACTTAAAAAAAAAACCTATCTACCTATGCTGAATATGCTCTCTAATCACAGGACTTCTAAGAGTATTTGCACAATTTTCCCTTTTGCAAATATCAAGATCACTAAGGGATTGACTATAACATTTTATAATTACATCATCTCTGCCTCTCAGCAGTTCATAAAAGAGCCCTTACACCACAGGCATTTTACTTTTTTTTTTTAAACCAGATTGTGAGATCAAACACAGCCAAACCAATTATCTAGAATTCTCAAATGACAAACGTGCAAACAAAAATATTTGCAGCAAAGCAAGAAAAGTGCCAAATTTCTCTGTAATGCAACAGAAAAACAAGGGTTGCAGTATTTTTAAGTGCTTTGATTAAAATTATAACTCTCAATGGGACAACACGTCAGGTGTTACTGTGAGGTCAGCTGCGCTCAGTGAAGCTGAACCATATTCAACCTCTGATTTTGCAGCAAAGTATGTCCTTATGTCACTACTTGGGACTACTGCAGCACAAAATCAGAGTATGACACACTCAATTTGTCCTTTGGTTGCTTCATAAAGCACCCACAACAGCCCCAGCAAGGCAGAGCCATACCATGAGGTTGATGGAAGAGCAGGGAGAAGCTCCTGTGCTTTCTCTTGGGAATATACTTGGAGGACAAACCAGCAGCAGAAGAGCAGTCCCCTGGGGACAAAGGTGGACAGCAAAGCAACCTCAAGTGATGAACCTAAGTTGCAATGGTGGGACATCATCACGAGTTGATACAGCTTCACGACTGTGATGAAGGATCCATCCATGATCAACTTGGGTCTCTGGAAATCTCCAATGTCAATGCAATTCTCTGGCTGCTGCAAGTTGAGTACTGCTGGTGTGAAGAGTGCAGCAGACAGTTATGCAGAAACATCATTTATACCCTCATAGTCCAATTGCATAATTGCATTGCTATGTAAAGAGGCTCGCTGCAGGGGGCTCGGCGAGCACACTTGCTAATCCCTTCATACATGCAAAATAAGGATCTGAACTGCGGATATGCAGTGAAGCTTGAAATGTGAAAACAACACATAGAAAGTTCAATATGCAATTAACCAAAAATGCAACACTGCTTCAGTTTTTAGGAGCATTTACAATATGATGCCTGAGCTGATTTAATCGTATGGAAAAGACAGCAACTGACAACATCTCTTAGAGGCACAGAACAAACATGGATATATCGAAGTCACAGACGTGTGACAAAAATGGTAAGTGGGAAATAAATTATCAAGATGGTCAAGGTTTTCAAAAATTTACTGTAGTTTTGAAGATATTTGAGGGAATCAAGTTGTAATAAAGGCCTGTTTTTCAGAATATGCTGAGTAACCTTCCTCTGACAGCAATGTCACCTGTCATCAGGCAACTGGGAACCATGACATCCTCAATGACGGTGGGTTTTGATGCCAGGCACCAGAAGACTCAGGAGCTCAGAGACAGCGGTCTCACCGGGACACAGACTGCACTTCTGCCCATTTCTGTGAGACCTGAGCGCAGCCTGAGCTTACCCAGATTCAACTCAAGTGAGGGCACATGGAATTAATTTTTAAGAAAGTACTTTCAGAATTGTTCCTTTTGTTCATTAGCAAAAGAACTACTTCATGGGAAAAGATAGCTAAAACCCTGCCCTCACTGAATATTTGATAATTCCTAAAACTGTGAAAAAATATGCATGCAGAATAGACAAAATTAAAAGTAAGAAAGCCTCAGAGTGAGATAGATTTGTGGAAAAGCTTCTGCCTTTGAGTCACGACAGAAAGACTGACAGCTTGAAACTTTGTGAGGTAATCCAGATTAATTCCTGCTCATCTTCTGCCTTTTCTTCCCTTCCTTCACCTCCCTCAACCTGCCACCTCCTCTCCAGCATAGCTCAAGCCTCAAATTCATCCTTTACTTCAAATTCTCACATATGTGAGTTTATTTCACTCTTCTGAATGGAAGCAAATGAATTTTATTTTCATGGCTCACTCTCCCAATGCTTTCTGCATGGTCTGATACATTAATTCAGATTATCATTCTGTACACTTTTTGCATTAATTCTCAACTGACTGACCCTCTTCATCTGTAATTATTACCATGAAGGTTTTGAATATCATTAAACTCTTCTCACCGACTGCATTAACTTTAAAAGGTAATTTGATTAATTCTGAAAGCCACTGGTAGATGGAGATTTAACGCCTCATGGAATTTCTGCATTATCAGTATTTTGCAGCAACTAGATCTGAAAGATAAACAAAATCCTTGGAGACCAGATGAAAAAGGCTGGTTGTTTTTGTGAAAGATTTTAAGTAATTTCGTTAAGCTTTAAAAACAGTGCTCTAAATTGTTTTTCCCAGAATTACAAACAGATCATTCCTTTGCATTCCCCTGCAGTACTGATTTAATAACTTTTCATTTCTGTGAAACGCATATATTTCCAGAGCTCAGCCAAAGGTTCTTCACTTGGGAAAACACAATGACTGTGAGGCAGCAAAAGTTATCAACTGATAAATTGTAGAACAATATAGCCTGCCAAAATAGTCAACATGTAAAGACTTCACCTAACTTCAAAACTTCTTGGAGACCAAAGAGGTACGCTAATGCAGTTTCCAGGGACTGGTGTCACCTATAGCTGACGCTAGCATGTTTAAATAAAAGTGCTGGAGAATGGTAATGGTGTAAAAGATGGTGCGTAGTATGACTGAGCAGCAATGAGTTGCATTAATGATCTAGTGTACGGGATTGCAGATAATAATTCTCTAGCAGAGATTTTCAACTTCTCCATAGGCACGTCTGATGGCTGTACCAGCAGCCAGCTCTTTTCTGAGTGTATTACTTCAAGGGTAGCAGAAAGCAATATTAATTAAAATTTCATAGATGTTAATAAAGGCTCAAATTACAGATTACAGTAGGGAATTAGGGCTACATGCTTCCTTGCATGGCATATATTGAAGGGCAGTAAAAATAGAAATGCCCCAAGGAACAGGCAGTAAGGGAGAGGCAGTGTCTGGAAAAACAGTCCTTCTGACCCATGCCAGAGCACATCAGCTCCAAAGACAAACTGGTAACCCAAAGAGGCAGAGCTGCTGGAGAAAGGATGAGTTGGAGGGACAGCTGCTCCACAGGGAAGTGCAAATTTATCCCAATTTCCATTGTATAGGAGAGAAGAACACATTCTCTACTGTGACAGATGTCAATGAGGAGACTTACAAACAGGGGCGAGCTGGTGCCAGGCAGTGGCAGTGACCACTGCAGGAGAAGTGTCTGGGCAATCCCAGAAAAAGCTCCTCAACTGTGGAGGATTACTGCAAGGGCTGGAAGGTGCCCCCTTGCCCTGCTCCCATCTCTCTGCCATCACCCTTTCTTTCAGCAGGCTGGCACAGAGCAGGCTGTTGAATGGCTCAAGACTCTTCTTGGCATGCAGCCGGTTATGGAGGCAATGTTTTGTTTGTTTTTTTTTTTTACTCTAGAGAATTCCTCAGAATTTGAGTTTGTTTTTCAAGGCTGTCGATACTACAGGTGCAAATATACTCTTTGCTATGGCAGCCACCTGTAACAAGCACATGGTCAGCAGGCTGCAAGGCAACTACTTATTTCATGTTAAGTCGCTGGCTACTAATTGGAATGACCTCCAATGACTTTTTAAACTGAAGCATCTAATTAATGTGAGTCAGAGTCAAGGAAACAATACTTTAAGCTACATCAATACAAGTAAACCCAACTGCTGGGGTATGGGCACATGCACTGGCCTGTTATAGACCATAACTTTTCACTGTTAGTTCAATTCCTGGCATGGTTTTGGCATGATCATGTTTTTCTCCCATACAATGCTTAGGAATGGCTCAGGGCTTAGCATGCCCTTGCCAGTTCAAGCAGGCTGCTGGATGTGGTCTGGTAGATTAGCTGTGATCGTAAGTCATGTCCAGCCAGTTGGCTGCATGGCCACAGAATGGACTTTGGCTCATTTCAGTTGCCACGACAGATCCAATAATTGGAAGATGCAATAAAGGGAAAAAGTGATCACATTTGAAGGGTCAAAATCAGAAAGATCTTTCCAGTCTATGCTTCATAATTTTGCGGTCTAGTTTCCCATATGAATGAGTTTCTTTTTATTGGGCTGTCTTTAGAAGAACACAACTGCTTTCCTTCTCCCCAGAACTTGCTCATTTGGCCTAGAGAATTAGTGGTTTTGCCAGTAAATTGCAGTATGCTTCACTGAATTAAACACCTAGGAAAGAACTACTGGGTAGCTCTAAATACCACATCTATAGTTGTATTTGCACTAGATGCTAAAGACCTCAACTAGGACCGCAAACAAAACATGAGAAAAAAGAAACAAACCAGAGATATGAAGTGGTTGGAGGTTTAAGTACCTATTTGAGTTTTTTGTGGCACAGGTAACAGAAAAGGATCATGATACTACCAAGTGCTGTTTACACACAAGACACTGAGTTTTCAGAGGGCTGTAGCTGGAGGTTGGTCTCCCTCTCTCTGTGTCAGGGTCCTGAGGACCCTTCTCCCCTGGGGTTTGGCTGCTTGGGCTTGAAGCCAGGTCAGACATGGTGTAGGTGTCCAGTCTCCAGAGCTGCGGGAAGCCTTAACACAGGTCCCTCGCTTTGCTCAGGAGCTGCATTTAAGCTGAGGCTTCCAACTTTGGTCTGTGGACACGGGAGAGCCTGCACTAGGTACAACAGTGGGCGCGCTCCTGTGCTGCTGAGCCTGACCACAGGGTGGTTCTGAAGGGTCTGAAAAACCTGAAAAAAATAGGGAATGACTTCTTTCTGCTTCTAGTAGCACAACAGCTATGAAGAATACAGTGATACCATTAAACAGGAGTTTTATAGCAAATAAAAGGAATGATTTCTTCCCCCATCCCCCAAATGAGTAATTGAACTGTGAATGCAACACTGCAGAATGATGTAAAAATAAATAGATGAATTAGGAAAGGGACTAGACAAATCAGAGGATAAATTCATACTCATATTCCAGGCAGTTGGATTACGTGATCACTGTAGGTTCTTTCCAACTTTAATATGCTATGTTTTGCGATGCTATGCTATGCTATGCTGTGCTGTGCTGTGCTATTCTATTTCTATTCTAAAGTGGGAGGTTTTTTCTATTACTGAACCAGGAGGGGGAAGTCAAGCCAAAATCTGGTTGTCATATTTATGTTCAACAATTATTCAGTAATAACAGGGATTCATGAACCCAATTTATCATTTCAGCTTTTGGGGATAATGAGCATAATTTGTTCCTCCAAAACTAGCATGTTTGCATACAATATGGTCTGCCACTGTGGTTTGTCTAGGAAACAGTGCTATGGGAGCAAGTGCTAATCACCTGCTAGAGCACAGGGTTACAGGGCTGGTTAAATGCTGGGATGCTTGCCTTGCGGGTCTGCACTTGAAGGTCTCACTTCAGCAAATGGGACCCACACAAAAAGCTGTGACAGTGCAAGTTCAGTAATGCTCAGAGCTCTCTGTGCACTCGCCTGCTGGCCACCAGAAATAGCTTCAACTCCACCCTTAATTATGGTCTGCCTATGTTCAAACTGCTCTTGTAGCTGCTATCTCTACAAGTCGTAGAGTCAATTAAACATCTGCTAATGAGCCCTATTGGCAGATCAATGCAGAGAAACTGATCTACAGAAATAAGTCAGGATTCCTCACCAGTCAGCCTGCCTTTAGGAGAAGGCAGTGTGCGCTTGTTCCACCCTATTCCAAAAGAGTGTCTGTCAGACTGTGCTCAGTATTCACTTAAATGTATAGACGTGTCAGCTGCCATAAAGCAGTGTATTAAAATGCATAATCATACTTCACTTACTGCGTGTACCTCACTATCTACATGGTGTTATTTCTGCTTTCTGACTGGATCAGTTTAAATAGTGAAATAAGAGATAATGGCCAAAAAAACTTCAGTGAGAAATTTTTGGATAAACAATACTGTTTTGTTTGATAAAATATATTTCTAATTAATAAGTTTTAGGTCACTAATTTCATGTCAGTGAAATGGACCTAGGTCTTTTCCGTGCCTGCATATCTAATATTCTGTAACATATTCCTGTATCAACCAAGTCTTGTAAATAGCAATGTGTAAGACCACTACAGACAAAAATGTCTACAGCAAACTTGCACAAATAGAACATCATTATTTTAATTAAACTTCAATGTTGTTTGAAATTCGTGTTTTTTAAAAATTTACACACTGTGAGCTATGTAGCATTCCTCCTGACTTTACAGCTTACAGAGAAACATGGTGCTCCTGAGTTCTGAAAAACTCTGGATGACATTTGTAAGATCCAATTTATCAATAAATATATTAATGAAAGGAAACAATAAGCTCTTCTTTCCAGTGCCAGTCAGTCTCCTTTTTTTGCCAGTTCAACTGCATATATGCACGTATACTTCCTTTTGCAAGCTTCAGCTGCAGTGGCGCTCAAATTACAGAGAAACAATGATTTCCCTTGAACACGTAGGAAAGGAAAATGTAAGCACTTCAAAATGAAACAGCAAAATGCTGGTTCCAAGACACATTTCATAAGGGTTTGTATTAGAGTGGGCCAGAGCGTGATGGTGGGAGGACAGGGAAGAAAGGCAGCCTGCAGAAGATGTGGCAGCGGTGGCCGTTCTGCATTGCAGGGCTGGTGGCACTCGTGGTGACATCGCAGAGCCCACCCTGCAACTCGTCCCCTCTCACAGCATACATCTCCTCTCCTATATTCACCTTTTCATCTCTTTCCTTTCCAGTAAATCAGAACAGAGACTTCTCAAATCACCTACCATTACTTTCTTCATTTCTAAAGCCCTTACTACTCAGTGGGTTACCTCAACGCACATCACATAAATTAACCATGCATCAGTTTCCCTCCAGCCACCACACGGCATGGGTTAGGAAAGACAGTTTGTAATTCTCTCCACAGCCCTGGCAATAGCTAGCCAGTAATGAATCCTTCCCTTAAAATCTCTTTCAGTATTTTTTTTAATGTTCTACTGTGAAGTGTCTATATTCATACGACTTTAAAACATTTGAATGTGGAATTCATAAGAGATGGCTTCTTCTAATGGAAGATAAATGAGCGAGACCTAATTTTAATATGATGTGACAAATATATGTCAAAGAAGGACTGGGCAACGGTAATATCACACAACCCATAATGTTTTAAAATGTATTTTGTGATCATTTTGCAGACAAGACCAAAATCCAAGGTAACATATACTTAAGGGATGCAAAACTGACACTAAAAATCTCTTTAAAAAAATTGTGACCAGATGGGACAGGAAAATAAACCAGGTTCCTGAGGTATGATACTCTCCCTAATCTCCCTTAAAGTGGAAGCAATCTCGTCTAAAGTAAGAGTTTTTAAGCGGGTTTGGATACAAAGGAGACGCATGTAACTGCTGAGAGAGCCAGAAGCAGGAAAATGAGCAAAATGTTGGTAAAAAAAGCGTTTATGCAGCAACTGCATTGTGATGCAAAACAAGCAGTTAATTAGCAAAACATCTTCATTCACGACCAACAACTTAATATTGTGGGATTATTTACAAATAACTGAATTATTCAAAATAAGCTGTTTGTCAAGATCTATTTTTCATTCTGGTGGTTTTGAAAGCTCTTCTGCCATAAGAGGTAGTGAGATATTTGTTGCATTTCACTACCAGAGTCCACGAAAATAAGGTATGGAAACAAATACCTTCAGCACTAGGCATTCAGGAAACAAGTCATCTTCGTAAGAGAGCCCTTATCAAGGGAGTTGCTGGGACTGACTAGACCCCAAAATATTTTTATCCCCGACCTAACTCATATACAAACCCTGTGGAAATACATGCAGCAAGTTCCCACAGGTAAGGATTTGGGTGCATTAAGGGATGCTTGGATGTAGACATCATCTAATGTAAAATGCAAGTGGCTCCATTTACCTGTGCCGGGATGGCTGACTCTCCTTGTTCCACTTGAATGCTCATGAGCTTTTCCATCTTAACTATGGAGAGAGGTTCTGATGGGCCACAGACTGCTCCAACGACCACTAAAAGCTCTTAATCAATACCATAGTGAAGAATGCTATTAAGCTTAACCTTTATTTTCTGAACATTAGATATACAGACAAACGATGGGGAAAGTTTTTTCAAAACATAACCCAGCTAGTAGAAAAAGAGAGAGTGAGGGTCATAGAGAAGATGTGATGGTAGACATGTGCATGTCCCATGCTGTCATGCCTATCTCTTCATATTTTTGTTGCTTCGAATGATATCATGCTTTACCAAATAGGGAACTTTCTTGCTTGAGAGCAAGATTTTTTTTTCCAGAACCTTAAGAAAAGGATCGTCTTGGGTTTTGTTCTGCATCTTGTCAGCTTGTGTTCTGGTTACAAGTTGTGTATTTCTATTTCTTAATCCAATGGCTACATTTAACAACTGTTGTCCCTTCATACTTACTTACCAGCAGGATAGCAAGGGTAGAGTTCCCCTAATTTCAAATCTTTAGGCCTCAGAGGATAATGGTGCTATCTAAAAATCTGTAGGTTTTCAAAGATAAATGCATTCCACTTTGTCAGCATTTTGTCAGCTTTTTCAATGCACTGACACCAAACTTATTTCCCTTAACAAAGTCTTTGCCAGGATGGAAATCAGTACTCAGCACTAAGAAAAGCACAACAGCTTGCTGAGTCTCCTGACAATAAAGGAAAGTACAAAAGTCGTATTTTTATTAGTCGTATCTTTATGATGGCTTTTAAATACACAAGTGAATTCCCAGTATATAAATAAGTATTTATAACTAACATAATAAAATATTTATAGCTATGAAAAGTCATTCAAGAACCTAGAAAATATCTTAAGCTTCAGTATCGGGGAGCTTGTAAATGAATGTATTAGTAAAAAATCTGTGCCTTAATTTAAATGTGTTCCTAATTTCTATGTTCTGCAGCTTTTAAAAGTTAATTGAAAGCACAGAATATTTTAATAATTTTAAAAGGCTTTGTGATTAATTTATAGGATTTATCATCTTTCATTTTTGCTTTAAACGTTGCACAGGTGAGCTGCTCCATGACCACCCTTTTGGGCCAGGGAGCAACACAGAGACCAGCTCTTTCCTCCAGTCAGCAGATTATTTCAGATTGGTCACAAATGTTTCCCTGGCTGGCAAAGTCTGGCAAAGCTAAAGATCGAATGGATACCTTGGATCAGATACGGAACATGAGCAGCTTGTGTTAAAAGTCATGTAATCTTTGTTAACCTGGTGTTTTTGGAAGAGGAGGAGAATTTTAAATATGCCTATTCTGAAGACCACTCAATGGGAAAACAGCTGGGTTTTGCACTTCAGCTGAAACTTCCTACACTGACTTCTAGTCAGTGGTGGTTACCACTGAGCATTCTTGCTGCAGGATCAAACTCCTGTAAAAATAAAGAGGCTGACACAGGTAGCAGTTTCAGACATCTCAGATACTGAAGTACAACATTAGCTAAAGGAATGTATCACATCATCTTCTGAAAATGGGGCCAACCTGGAATGTCCTTGGAAAGTCCTCCCACTGAGGGTGTTCTCAGTTGCCACTAAGACAGATGCAGAAACAAGGCAGGCGCTGGTGAAGTTCAGGACCATTTGTCTGGGGAAGGACTGAGGGAGAAAAGGATGGGAGGTGTTAGGACATGTTCTTGTGCCCAGGTTGGTGGCACAGCACTGGGATGGCAGTGGGGAAGCTGAAAGCAAGGCCACTGTTTACCAAAGCGTTCCACAACAGGAGAAGACACTGGAAGGTAACAGCAAGCACTTTTCATGCAGAGGAGGCTGTGGGGGTGGGCAGCACCAGTGAGTTTTAAAAGAGATTGGGCAGGGCCCTTAGCATATGGGGAAGGGGAGTGGGCAGGGGATGCTGGAGGAGAGCAAGGCAGCGGCTGAAGAAAGTGGCCAGACTTGTGTGCTCTCCCCAAGTCCTTTTGCCACCACAGACTTCAGAGGACGGGGTAACACGGACCCTTTTTCTGCCTAGTATGGCATTTCTTACATTTACGTTTTCACACTCGAGATGCCAAAGTGAAATGCTGCTGAGCTGAAAAAAATTATATCACAGCCTCACAAGACCTAATCAGAGTTAGAAACCATGGAAAACACAGAGCCTGGATATTGAGCAATTTTCTCTGAGAGCCATCCATGGAAACTGGCGAGTTACAAGTACAAATAAATGGTATAGCTGGCTTTGGTGTGAAGCTGCTCCCACAGCAATCTCGTTCCACGTGCCATGGTGTTACTGATACAGACATCTTGTTCACTCATAGCAGACCATCAGCATCTCAGTTACAGGAGGCAACACAGAAAAAACTGTTTCACTGCAAGAGAAGCCACACTACTAAATAGCTTTCTACAGCCCTGAAAATCTTCCTGAGTGATCTCCTAAACAGCTGCCAATAATATGTTACAGCAGCCCAGGAGGCGCTTGAGTATTTGAAGGCTTTTAGAAGTAGCTTGCCCTGTTCCCAGAGAAAAGCACCACCACAAAGTGGTGCAGGGCTGAGGAAAGTTTCACACTGGCTCAGGGGAGGTCAAGAAATTGCTTTACTCCCTGTTCCTTACAGCAAAGGAACGGGTTTCTGTATTCAGCTGCAAACAAAAAAAGCTGGATGGACCTCTCTAGCAAGCTTAAAGCTGGATGGATTACTCCAGCAACCTCAAAGCCCTCCGCTTCACCAAGCACTGGGATGGAAGGTTGGACATCTGCAGAGAGCAAAAATGTTCAGTTTAAGGGAGAATTGAATAGAAGCCCACATAGATCTGGTGACATTTGTTTTCTCTCTCATTAGATGTAAGACAGCTGGCAATGGGTGGTGGATCTCATTGCAGCATGATGCTGTGGCACCCAGGACAGTGTTATCTCTTTGCACAGAGAGAGGAGCCCTGGTCTGCTCCTCAGTGCCAGCAGCAGCACATTGGGGATGTGCAATTACACTCCCTGACAGAAAGCTGAAGAAGTGATAACGAAAGAAGCTTGTGGCTTTTCAACCATATTTGAGGGATAAAAGCCAAGAATCATCAATTTTTGTGCATAGAGTGCCTGTGTTCAGAAGAATAATGCTGCAATCTTTCTTTGCTTTCAGCTCTGAGCTAATTATCTTCTCTCCTCTTTGCAAGGGTGCTTTTGCTGCGTTTCTCATGAAAAAATAAGTTGGAGTTGTTTCTGTTGTGTTGGTTGGGAGTTCATCACCATATCTCTGGGAATCCCACAGAAAGCAAAAATTCAGAGGAACTTAAGTTGTCCTGAGATTCCTGCACCTGAGACCGATACCAAAATTCCTCACAGACAGGAAGCGTGACAGATCAAACCACCACAACCAGAAGACACAACTAAGGTTAGTGAACCTGGTAAGGAAGTTGATCCGGAGCACATGTTGTCAACCTGCTATCCACAGTACAAAAGTGCAGAGTCCTTTGGGGAGGAAATTTGCTTCAGCCAGAAGCTGTGAAGGCAGGATGGCTGCAAAGTCTTCTCTGGGCAGCTCCAAGAGGGTATTGTAGAGCATGACAAATGACACATGACACATTTTGGGAGTGTTGATACTAGCAGCGCCCAAGGCAATGCTGATGCTCTGCATTTTTCCCCCAGATATGAGATTACCCTTTAACTTCAGCTGAGAATTAAACCTGGTGAACCCCATCCCTGATCCCAAGATAAAGGCATTGGCAAGGACTCATTCTAGCTAAGACACACCCTGAGCAGCTCAAACACCATCCAAAGAGAGACAATTACTATGCTTTGGCCCATTTCTCTCCATGGATCACAGGGAGCAGGTGAGTTGGACAACTACACCCAGTTAAGCCCAAGCCAGGCAAGGCAAATGTTTCCTTTCATTGGGATGTCTTAAAAACATCTAACTTGACAGCAGTAAGGTATTTGATGAACTGCATTATTTCACTGCTTTTTGTACCCTGAATACATTCATCTGCTGTCTTGTCTTTTATTATACCTGGATGCCTTTATGCACATTTGTGCAGTCCCCTGTCCTACTGTGTGATTAGGGCTCCATTGAACCAATATTTGTTGGCAAAGCCAATTAATAACAGGCTACAGCAGAAATACAGCATTTTACCAGAGTACAAATTACTGATTATCGGGAGCATCTTTTTAGATATGTTCTAGAGCTGAGCTCTCTGCAGGCTGTGCATGAACCAAGACTAAGTATAAACCTCCCTACTGCTGACTTTTGCCCTCCCCAGAGGTACAGCATGATTAATTCTCTGCAGATAGCTCAAAGGCCTTAAAACCACATTTCGAAAGCTCCAAGGGACAGGACAGCAAGGGGCACACTCAGCCTTGCCATTACTTTGCTAGGTACAAAGGTGTCATGACTGCACCTTAACCAAACCAGTGGTGGCCTAGTACAGGCTCCAAAGGAGGTAAAGGCCTGGGCTGTAGCCGGGCCAAGAACTCCTTTAGTTTCAGTCTGTTCTCTGAAAATCCACAAAGGAGCAGAGTGACCCCGTGAGCATCGATGCACATGAGCTTTGAACACCAATCATGTGGCTGACACATGAACAGCAGGTGGCATTTCCAAGATTCAATTATCAAGGAACAAAGAATGTTGCAGGTACAAGGAGTCTTCTGTACACCTTTTGCACTGCATGTAATTTGACTATGAGCCAATCACTTTATTCAACGAATAAAACAGCCTAAGTAAGCCTTTTCTGAGCTCCCCTGCTAGGCAGCGTGACGAGGGGTTCAGAAAGTAAGGGGGTCCACCCTGAATCTCATGACTCAACAGGAGGGTCTTCCTTAACCTTATCCACCTCTGGTCCCTGTGTGAATTACTCTAACTCAATTCTAACTCAACCTTCCTTTGCATGTTTATTCCATGCAGTAAGTAAGATGCACCTTGCCATCAAACTTACTGAACCTTGGTACATCACTGTTAAACTTTGTTAAATTCCATTGAATTTATTGAGCTCTGTCAAATTATTATTTTACCGTAATAAAACATATTGCAGCTTCTCTTTTGAGTGAGTTGCATTCCATGACTAACTGGTGCAGAAGGCAGTATCCTAAATCAGGATCCTCAACAAAAGGAGACAGATTTCACTGTTAAGGAATATTCATGGGGCTCTCTTCACCAGTCCCACTGCCAGGAGCCATCCAGTCTGGGCTGGACAGCAGTGTGGGAGCAAAAAGGACCTCTGGAGTGTGCAGGAGGATTTTGAACCTCTTCAGAGCTTTAATTTCTGTCTGAGCACTTAGGAGACCCAGGCCAGCATAGAGCTTTTCTTGTGATTTAAGACGCTGTAATATACTTGTCATCCTTCAGGCTTAAATGCATCTCTGAAGTTATGCAACTGATCTTTACATTTCTAAAGTCAACTGGGAGATAAGTACACCATATCAGTTTGTATTAAAGAGAAATTATGTATGCTTTCAAGTCCACTTCTTGTTAGTGCAGAATTTATCATCTGTCCATATCCGTATCATTTATTTTTCTAGAGAGATAAACTTTGTTTTTCTACTTCTCAGAATACACCACTCTTTTCTGTAACTCAGTACCAGTTAGTAAGCTGGATGTTATCAGAAATCTGAACATTATTTGAGCCTCAGAACAGCCCTGTAAAGTGTTTTATTCTTGCAAAAAAAGCTTTGATATTGAAGTCTGTGGTCAAATGTAAAGTCTGACCACAGTAAAATATAGAGTAAAATGAGACCCAAGGAAAAATGAAAACTAGGGTTCTGGGAAGGAAAATAGCTTAAACTACAAGCATAAGTCACAGGAATGAGTGAACAGATGCTAAAAAAAGCCAACCAAAAGCCTTGTAAAGGACAATGTTTTCCTTCCATTTCCACCCTGCACAAATCAATTTATTGCAGCTGGGTTGTTCAAGTGTTAGATTTGCCCTCAAACATTTCTGACCCTACTGGGCTGCCAATTTCACCGTCTTTTTGTCACACTCCTGCAGCAAACATACACAGAGATTCAAAAGGATTTTTCATATTGCAGAAATACCTGGCAAACCTTAAGAAACAAGGTTCAAGAAAAAACTTTAAAGCATGGGTTTCCTTCACCTAGCCCTTAACATCAACTGCACACTCCAACATAAATACCATCACTATTTGAGGAGCATCACCTTGCCTTTCTTTCCCGTGTTCCCTTCTACCTTACTCTCTTCCCTCGCTCTTGCCTGCAGTGTTACACCCCAACCCTTTGCCTCCCCATGGCAGCAAGCACCCAGCTGGTTTGTGCATTGGGGTATGACCCAGCTGGGTGGCCTAAATACTGCGGTAGTGCAGTGCCATAGTTGTTGCTGAAGATAAAAAGCTACATGTCTCTGAATTTTTGCTTCAGCTGTGAGGATGCTCTGCCTACATAGAAAAGTTTGCAGGCGATAATGCTACGGCTGATGCAGTGGCTATAGGAAACAGCCGAAAACTCTCTGCAAGGATCCAATGGTTCCCGAAGCCTGAATATAATCTCATTATGGGCACTGTGCAAGATGGAAATCAAGAGGAAAGTTTCATCTAAGTCTCATCATAGTTCAACAATGTGGAACTTAAGTGTGCCTACAAAACCGACTTTCTACCTTTGCCTTTGGCAAGGTCCTTCCACAATTTACCCAGTTCCCCTTATTTTCTTAACATTTTCAATTTGCTGCTATGTTCTTTTCTCACTCTTTCATTTTCTTCCTGACTTCCTGCATCTCTCCCCTCAGTCCCACGGGAAGTTAGGTTTCTATTTTCTTTGAAGAAATATACATTTCAGACTGGTTTTGATGGGATAAATTTTGGATTGATTGAGACCTGTGGAAAACCACATAAAAGCAAAAAGGTTTCTAAAAAAATCAGAAGGAGTAGGTACCAACTGTGATCCTCTGCCCTGTGAGCACAGATTACACCTGCCAGGAGAATTCCTGCATCTGCTTGCACAGAGTTGCCTTCGCTTATTAAATTGGACCTGAATTCACGATGATTCTTTGCACAGAGACTTAATATAACAAAGTCCCTGCAAAGAAGTTGGCAAAGGACAAGGGCATAACATGGAAATTTGATGGCAGTATCTCATACAATGGATGAAAATTGGTTCCTCCATAAATGCAGTGCTGAGGTAGAGAAAAAGGAACGTTGCCTTTCCTGAGTTCAGCCTCTTACAGAGAAACTGTTCTCTGTTGTGCATTATGGTCCTCTCATCCTCCTCTCTTTAGAGGAAAGACAGTTTCCACAGAGAGAAACGGCTCCTTGGGACATATGAAATGTATTTTGAGTCTGTACAGTGCTAAGCATGTATCTCCTTGTGTCTCCTGTCTTCTATAAGACATTGCAGAGGACCTGGAGATCCGTGACTCTGGGTTTTGGACCCAGTTGCCAGGATCAGGCACTCTAAATGGTAGGCACTCTACCACTTAACTGGTAGATGACTCCTTCATTTCTGTGTGTGGTCCAAATCCTTCATTACAGCTGTTTCTTTCAGTATTGGAAGAGTTTCTAAGACTAATAATTACCACTTAGAAAAGTTGAGCCCTTAAAGAGTGGTGATGTGCATTATTCTAATGCCTTGTGCTTTTTTTGTGTTGCAACAGTAATTAATGAGTGGCAGGCCTCTGAGTTTTGGCAACCCATCTAGACAGTTTCAACGATGAATCATGCTCATGTGTGAAAGGTGAGAGACTAAATTTTCTGTTATTGGTCCCATAAAGAATATGTCTTCACTGTGCCAAAAACACCCAATTTAAAGCTTAAAATAAAAATAGATTATTTTAAAGTAAGTGTTAGGCCTGCCCACAGGTCAGTGCTGATGCTATTTCAAAGGCCTAAAAGACTTGCCCTTCACAATCCTCATGCTGAGGAGCAGGGAGGAGGAGGCTTTAAACATGCCTTCAGAAAGGACAGCCACGAGTGGCTCTAGACCAGTGATATGACCTGGCTGGTAGACCACACCAGAAATCTGGCAGCAGCCTGTGGAGAGCACTGTAGGCGTCCTCTCCTTCGAGCCACAGCGGAGCTCCCTTGAGTCAGGTCAATTCTCTCACCGCTGCAAAGCAACATGCCCTCAACAGTGGTGGTGACTCGTGGTACACTCCTGTCCTCCTGAAGATAAGAAATCCAAGTTATCTACACTGGAAATTTTGGCAAATTCTTGAGTGTTTAGGTATTTGGATTAAAGGATGGCGATATTATCTCCTCTTGCAGGAGAAAAATAGCCAAGACAAATGGAAACTGTGGGAAACCATACAAGCAGATGTATGCATGAAGGTGTGGTACAACCCTGCAGTCACTTCAGACACATAGATTTTGTGTATCTCCCATTTTGTACATGACATGGTCAGCAAACTACTCAACGCTGCCAAGGTTGGAGCCATTCTGGACGTGTTCCTGGCTCCAGGGAACTTGTGCATTAAAAACTCAGGTGTCAACAGACAAACCCATACAAAAAGTTGAGACAGGACAAGGAGATTGACACTCTTGGACCTAGGTACTGAGACTGTGCCTAAACTCCCTAAGCTGCCTCTGCGTTTTTCATGACTGTGGATCTACATGTAGCAAATATTATTACTTTGAGAGACACACAAAAAGAGAGGAAAGAAGCTTCTGCCAGACAGAGAAAGGGCAGGGGACACAGAGGACAAAGGGAGAGGATAAGAAACCAGCTTGAGGAGATGATGCGGGTATGAGAGAGACTCCACTGACCTGAAAAATCTGTAAGCTGTACAAGTGGGACCTGAACATTGTAGAGTTCTCCAGTCTAAGTAAAAGGATGCATTAAAGAAATGGTGGGAGCAAATATTTATAAACTGTATTATGTCCAGATGTCTTATGTTCACTCAGGTAAGGGTAAAGGCAAAGGTAAAGAGTAGGTCAGGCAAAATTGGTTTTGCTCACAAAGCAAGCTTTGCCCGAACTGAAAAACAGTAGGTACATGGTTATTCAGAATCTAAACTAAAAACTGCTCTGCTGACTGGCAAGGACCAAGGCCTTTCCAGAAACCAGAACTCCAAATATTTCACACTGCCACATTTGCCAAGGATGCAAAATACTATACTGCAAAGATCAAAATAGTTTTCTCAATAAATGCTTGCTCTGCCTCTCCCATAGTTCTGAATTTCTCTGCAAACCATCATTTCCATTACAGTTCCCTTCTGCTACTTGTGAACGCAGTTTGGCTTGTAAAGTTGGTAAGGCTATACTGCTGCAAAACATTTTTAAAGAATAAAGTTAGACTGATTAAAAGCTCTGGCTTATCTCTGTGGAGAGTTTCCTGGTTTTGGGGGGGTTTTTTGCCTATCACTTCAGCCAGCCAAACTGAGTCACATGGGGAATTTAAAACTGAAAATGAAATCACGTGCAAAAGACCAAATACTTTGTGGATGTCCTTCTCCTCATTCAAATTGCCAGATTACAGCACAATGTGGCCCACTTCATCTAAATCTTGTTGCTAAATACCAGATGTTTAGGGATGACTTACAAGAAGGCCTGAGGTCAAACAGTTATGAGGTGTTCTTTCCCCTGGGAAACCTTCCTCTTGGCACTGAAAACAAGTCCTGAAACTTGAGGATTTACAGTTTCCCAACAGTTTGTTGTTAGCCTTAACATGTAAAGCCCAAGTTTCATCCTTATGAACATAACAATCTCATTTTGGATTCTGCTAAACTCTTGGTTTCAATAATTTTTAATGTCCTGGGAATGTAAATTCTCACTACTTAAAATGCAATAACATATTTCCTACTTTCCCTTTTGAAACCCCTTTTCCAGGTTCATTGATTCATTCACTATGTCCTCCTACTTGCCATTTCAACTCTTTCATATTATTCCTATTTTATGCCTTTTTATTGTGATGCCTACTCTTAAATAAATAACTCTTACAGTCTTTAGTGCCTTCTTATGAAGTTTTCCCATTGTCTTTGACAAGCAGATCTCCCAAATGTTGTGAAGAACAATTTCTACTGAAGTAACTTACTCTTTGGCCATGCAGCGACCACCAAAGGTCTGGCAAGGTGTACCACCATCTCTTACAGAGGGCTTGTCCCCCAGAACCACACATCATTTACTGAACCTGCATCATACTTGTGTTCACTAGGAATGGGGGTAGAGCCATGGTTTGGGGCTGAATTAATCAGAGCACTAACATGCTACTTTACACATCCTCTGGAAAAATAATGTGATTCTTCGTAGGAAAGCAAACCCTAGCACTAGGTAGCTGTCTCTTTTTCTGTATGTTATTGACCATCAGTGACAACTGGCGTTGTGTTATCAGATACTATCAATAGGCAGTAATGAAAAAAAGTAAGAAAGATCTTTCCTCAAATGAAAGCCACTGGAAGCTATCAGTAGCTTTTAAGTGTTATCTCTTGTTTTCCATTTGTTTGTTGGTCTTTTTTAAATTTTAAATGAGACAAAGACATTTCTGGAAATATTTTTACCAATTTTCATCATTTTTATTCCCAAGAGCAATAATGATGTGCTACAGTGATTTTTTGAAGAATAGGAAAGGGCAGGAAAAAGAGGAATGAGGATAGTGTGTTCGGGTGCTAGGTATAATTTCAGCTTCACAAGCAATAATCCTGTTTAAATTTTTGTAAGACTGGTAATTACACTTCGAACAATCTATTGCTGAATCTAGAATCAAATCTTTTCACTTGGCAATAAGTGCTGCAAAACGTGTCTAGAATGGTTGAATACCCTAACGAGAACTCAGAGACAAAAAGCTTCAAACGCCTGTTTTCCTTTGGCAAATTTCTACATAAAGACAAACTACCTTTCTCAGAATGATTTTGCTGGTGCCCATTTCTTCATCCAGCCTTTATAAAACATGCATTTTGTAGAGAATAAACTGTAGTTTCTTCTTTAATGGCTATCATATGTAACACCTGGAATTTTAGTGCTAGGGTGAAGGAGGATTAGTTGCTCTAATAAAAAGTTTAGGATTTCTGAATTCTATCAGAACAAATAATTTGAAATGTCTCTCTAGAATGGTATTTCTTCGAGCCTTGCACCATTCTTTGCATTTTCTGTAATCTATCATGGTCCAGTTGCTCTTGAACTTTACAAATTCATCTGTATACTTCCTTTTGAGGACTCCTTGTTTTCCTGTAACATCTTAATTATTCTGTTGGTCTAAACCAGGATTACTGAGAAGCCTGGGAAGGAGGAGGCTTTAGCTGAATCTGAGTGCTTACTACTTGTCAAAATGCTCTATAATCCTTGGTAGGATTACTCTCTGCAGTGTTTCCTTGTTGCTAAATGACAAACAAATAAAATCTGCTATTTCAATACAGCTTGAAATGTTCTTTCACTTCTAATAGATCTGAGGAAATATTTGACAAAGATATCAGAAAGCTAAACCCAGTGAGGAAGCAGCTTTTTGAAGTTTAGAATCAGAATGGTTTGGCTTGGAAGGGACCTTTAAAGGTCATCTAGTCCAAGCCCCCACACAATGAGCAGGGACATCTTCAACTGGATCAGGGTGCTCAGAGCCCCTCTACGAGCACTCTACCTAGGCATCTGTGACAAGTGGGATACCACAGGGGTCTATCCTGGAAAATAACCTGTTTAATCTGTTGTCTTTGTCAATGACCTGAAGGAGGCAACAGAATGCCTTTTGGCCAGTTTTGCACCAGACACCCAACTGGGTGACCAGCTGATACTGTTGAAAGAAGGACTGCTGTTCAGAAGGACCCAAACAGCTTAGAGAAATGGGCTATGATGAATTCTGCCAAATTCAACATGTACAAACGCAAAGTCCTGTACCTAGGTACAAAACCTTGCAGTGATACAAGTTGAGGACTGACTGGCTGGGGAGCAGCTCTGTGGGAAAGGCCCTGTGGTCCTGGCAGACAGCAGGCTGCACATGAGCCAGTGGCAGCAGAGTAGGCCAACAGCATCCTGGGCTGAATTAACAGGAGTGCAGCCAGTAAAACAAGTGATTATCTCTCTCTGCTCAGCACTTATCAGACCACATCTGGAATACAATGTCCAGTTTGAGGCTTCCCAAAACAAGAACGGCATAGACAAACTGGAGTTCGGCTGAGAAAAGACAGCATTGTGGGACCTCACAGCCCCCTCCAGTGAGAAGATCGTTGAAGAGACAGAGCCAGGCTCTGCACAGTGGGGCAGAGTGGGAGGACAAGAGACAACAGGCATAAGCTGAAACACTAGAGATTCAGACTGGATATAATGAGAAACTTTTCCCCTGTGAGGATGCCAAGGGTGGGGCAGCCTGCCCAAGGAGGTCACACAGTCTGTGGGAGGTTTTCAGCACCTGGCTGGATGAAGTCCTGAGCAACCTCGTCTGACCCTACAGCTGATCATGCTTGGAGCTGGAGGCTGGACAGGAGACCTCCTGAGGTCCCTTCTAGCCTGAACGATCCTATGATCCATCCTCTAGGATGAGTTGTTACTGAACATGGTATCTCTGCATCTGAATATATGAATCCTTGTTATCTGATTGGAAAGATTCAAACATGGGTAGTTTGGATGTAGAAGGAAGGTGGCAACAAGGGGAAGCATGTTAGGGCACACTTTACCAGGACTGCTGGGTGCTTCCTACGCATGGAAACACAGAGCACTTTGCACTGGAGCCACAGCCAGAAAAGTGAGTGAAAAGTTTACACCAGCTACAGTTTGTTTGTCCCCAGACTTCCCTTCTCATTGTAGGAATAAGCCCTGACAAGGTTACCTGGAGTTCACTGAATCAGTGAATTGACTTAGATGGTTGCCAGTGTGGATCTAAGAATATCTGCCCTGATTTTTTTTTAGCACTCCAAATACTACAAACACTCAACCCAATTGCTTTCCAAAGGGATTATTTTTCTCCACTGAAAAGCAGCCAGCTCCACAAAGCTGCTTGAACTCAGTTATGGCCTGAGCCAAGTTGATTTTTAACATTAAATAATATTTTTGAATTGCTTTGGGGTCCATGGATGACAGTTCTCATGAATTTGCAAAGAAGAGATTTAACTCTGCAAAGTCCCAAGTCACACACGCCGTTCTTACTTAGTGTTATCTACCCTAATTTTCAATGGGACCAGGGATTTTTTGTGTGGATGTGAAGTATCAGATTACCAGCCTGCCAACACCAAACATTTCAAAACATGAGTAAGTCCCATGAAAAATAATGTGAGCTTGAAAACTATGAGATTTGAAAGATTGTTTTATGATGCTAATTTTCTATTGATAATTGCACTTTTTAGGTTCACTTTCTAAGCACCGCTTTGAAAATAAAAATGACAACATCTTCATTTCCTAAAAACTGAAACTTGGCTTTGTGATGACCCATTCCACCAAGAAAAGGAGCTTCAGGACAGATATGACAACAACTTATCGCAGCCATTGTTTTGCTCAGGATCGAGGCCTGTTTTCCTATGGAGAGGACGGAAAGGTCTTGGAGAGACAGGCTGATCTCTGCCAGATCCAATTTAGGCTCAATGATACTTAGAAACATTCCCAACATGCAGATATCCTTGACTTGCTCTCAGAATTGTCCAGCAATGGGGGTACTACAGTATTCCTCAGCAAACTCTTCCAGAGCTTCAGTATTTTAAAATAAAACCTAATACTCCATGTCTGTCTGTTTAAGCATATTGTTTCTTATCCAGCTTTCAGGGGATAAGAGATGGAGAGTCTCGCTCCCAGGGGAAGCAGCAGAAAAGGTGGACAGGAGGGTTCTGGTCTGAAGCAACACATGGCTTCCATCAGACATCTCTCCTCTGGACTAAACAACCTGTTTTCTTTCTTTCTTTTCCTATTACACCACTTTTTCTAAACATCTGATTAGTCTTATTGTTCTCCAGCATAATCCACTTGTTTCTGGAAGTGCAGTGCCTGAATCTGGACTGATTACTCCAGCTATGTTTTCACTAGTTCTCACAGGAACATTTATTTTGTTACTCAATGTCTTTTACGTGTCATGGCTCTGCATCCCACAATGCTGGTTGCTGGTGTTTTGGAGAAGATGACACTGCTGACTCATGTTCGGCTTCACATCCACTGCATCTCTTACATCATTTTCTCACACTTAAGAGGACTTTGCTGCTGTATTTTTGACTATCTGTGTAATGAAGTCACAGTTAAGCAGGATCCCATTTATGCTTATTGCTTTGCAAGAGCTGCCGCTGCATACAGCAATGCTATGGAACTTGGGAGATATGCAGGGTCGTTACTGTAGTTGTGCAACTGGAGTAGTGAGGAACATGTAAGTGCAGCTGATGAACATATGAAAAGACCAGTAGAGGTTTATACAGACACATATAGCACTATATGGAGGGACATTCACCTGGGGAATGTTCAAACACGAAGTCAAACTGCACGAGCCAAACAGATAGTGTGACTGCTGGTAGGAAATCGTACGTATTGCATATGGATAACAAAATTGCTCAGTTATAAAGTACATGAGAGAAATGCACGATACAATGTATGTGGAACTCATCAGAAGTACAGGAAGGGAAGCTGTGGCTGGGGCTGGTTTTGTTTCAGACTGCTCAACATTTGGGCTCAGCATGTTCTGGTCAGTCTCCTGCAGAGTCAAGCTCACCACTTGCCACACTGTCTGGATACAGAAAGCCAAGTGATGGGTCCAGTGCCAAGTCATTTTTCATCTGAGCAGATAGGCCTGCTACCTTGAAGAACTGAATTAGAAGGAGGACCTGGAAGAGGGTGATAATGGGGAAAAAGTAACCAAAAGTTGCTGAGTTGCATGCTATATATTTCAGTTTTTTGTCCCAGTATAGAAGATAATTTTTTATTCTAAACCTGTCCTCCAGCTCCTTTTAGTCTTTGTCACATGTAGATTTAATAAGCACCCTCTTTTGTCCTCCATTCATATCACTGATGTAAGCCCTGGGCAGTTTTTGGCTCAGGACAGAGCCTTACAGAGCTCCTTGTTGAAAATTAGACTCGGGACTTCATTCTGTGAACAAGCTTATGGAAGCCAGTGCTCACCTGCCCTACCACAGCCTTCCCTAGACAAGACTTCCTTCTCCAGCTTCCTTCTGAGATCCCTGTGCAAGACAGCACTGAAAACCTTATGTGATGTTCCTTACTTTCCCTCTGTCCACAAAGTCTCCTGACATTTTTCTGGAGAAGGAATTACTTTGTTTTTACATGGATTGTTCTAGACAAATTGATGTTGGCTCTTTCCTATCACTGTATTACCAGTTTGTAATCCATTCCAAACACATGAAAGAACTTCATAAATACATAAATGAGTTAACCAAATATTTCCTACCTAATCATTAATGCAGTCTACTCACATCTCATAAAAATATTTACGTCGAGACACATTATTGTATTTTGCTGATCCTTTCCACATTAATGCTTAACATAACTGCTCCCTGCACAAATTAAATAAGATAATTCCCTGCAAATTAAGTAAAAAGCTGAGACTTAATTTGTCGTGCCAGTCACTCGCAGAAAATCCTGGAGCAGTCTTTTCCAAAAGCTGAGGAGGCTTTGGCTCCAGAAATTGTAACTCTGATTTTACCCCTGAACTCTTTTGGACATTATTCAAGTGCTGAAAATATTTTAAATAATGACATCAAGTACTACATTATGCAGCAAAGTTCGTAAATATTTTTGGTGAACTTCAAGTTTTATGACCCTATTTGGAAAGTACATAGGAAGTATTTAATTAATCCATTAATTTATTTATAAAACACTAAAAAGGGTCACAGGTAGTTTGTAGGCATGCAATAAAGAGAGAAGTAAGTGCTAAAGTGTATTTATCAAATCAATCTAATCTTCAAAGAGAGGTTTAATTAGCATTTCTACAAAGTCTCCTGCCCTCTCTGCCATCACATTGTAAATGTTACCCTTTTCGGTAAGGCTCAGAGAAGATGTGGTACTCCTTGAGCATTTGTACTACAGCAATAATTCATAGTTGAGATGCCAGGATGCTGAGACTTTGATTAATATAACAACATATTTTATGGTATCCCTGGCAGAAGCTAGGAGAGATCATGATTTATACTGAAAAGTGAAGTCAGAATTCTTATTCAGAGCAGAAGGTTTTAAGATAAATGATACACTACCCTACGGGCTTCTCACTGTAGTTATTGATTGTATTTTATTAGGGAGGGGTGTAACTTGACCTTAAGAAATACTGCATGCATTCAAGATGCAATTTATTAAGTGGTTTTTGTATCAAATAGAAAAATCTCAGGCTAGTATTCAACCATTAAAATGGAGCCCAGAAACCACAGACCAGCCACAGGACTGGCCCTTGGATGTTCCTTGTGTGGGACCAGGAAAATACCTGCCCCAAGGGCTAAGGAGATTTAACCCGTCCTCCCCAGCCTCCACATAGGCACTGTGTGCCTGTAGGGAGGGGAAAGTCCCCCAACAGACTTCTGCTATGGACAGGGACTCTCAAACCAGAATAAACCCTGAGCCTCTCTCCAACTTTCAAACCGTTATTTTTCTTAAGCACAGGAAGTATTTTTATCTCACATAATAACACAAATGATAATGATGTAGTCTTTTGAGCAAAAGCAACTCGACAGCATTATGTCACTGCCAAAGAGCTGGGGAGTCAATGAAAACCAACACTGAGTATCATAAATTATTGTACATTGCTAGACAAACAAACAACTCTCTTTGAAAACGGATGTACTTGTACGGTTAAAGTTTAAAACAGTGTTTATAGTAGCAATTTAAGGTCTTAAAATATACACTTTAAAAAGTCCCATTGTAATGTCCCTCAGCTGCATTTCTGCAGAATAGTCTTAAATCATTCCAATTACTTAATGTAGCCTGTAATTTATCAGCCCAAATCAGTCAGGCTTGTCAACCACAAACCCAGATAAATGTAACTGTTCAATTACATAAACTTAATGTATATTATGAACTCTTCATAAATCAAATTGCTGCCTGTAAAATTAATATGTGGTTTCCTATATGCAAAGAGCATACTGATTCCATGTATCTGAATTCTTTTCTTAAAGTCCATTGTTTCTCTGTACAGTCTGGAAATAGGAGTGATCAAAAAGGGGCTTGAAATAAATATTGTAAATTAGGAGTGAAGAAAGAAAAAAAAAGGATGAACCTGTTGCAACACATCAAACTGCACATGAAAAGCTCACCCATGTATACAGTGAACATCCAGAACTCGCAGTGAAGTCAGAAGTGGAGATATATCTGAGTCATCTCTTTGGCCAGTGCAAGTAATATCTGCCCACACATTATACTCCTCCTAGGATTAGTAAATATTACTATTTAGAACTTGAGTAGCATTTTCATATTTGTGTTTCTTTACAGGCACTACTTATTAATTCATCCATCCATGAGACCAGATGACCATCCATGAGACCCTTATTAGCTCCATTAATCTGGATGCAATTATCAGTAGTAGTCCATTAACACTGCACAGGAGGTGAGAGGCAGAATTGGAAGATCTCCTTGGGATCCAAGTGATCCAGAGTGCTCTCAATAACATGTGAGGATGTCAGACTGCCAGAGACTCATGTCTCAAGGGTGACTCTGCTGTCAACAAGAGATTTGTGATGGTGCCAAGCCCTTGGCATCACTCATTCAATTCTTGTATTCAGGGTGGGCATAAGGGTGGGAACCAGGTGCGTGTCTCCTGTAAGAAATGTGGCAATCACTACGTGATCACCACTTTGCCAAAAGGGTAGTGTCACTATATGTTGCATGTGTTAAAGAAAGGATTTCTACGTGTGCCATAACAAGTGGCTAAGAAATTCAGCCTACATGAGAACTAGTTTGCCCTTTTTAATGTTGATCAGTGGCTTATAAAGATACTATTTGCTAGTATCTTTGGAACAGAAGGCATATTTTTGGTAGAAAAACTTAAGGACCGTAGTGGCCAGTAACGCTATTACTCACTTATTTACAGATATATACTTATATGCTGCCAACAGGGTCCTCTGCCTTTGTTCCACAACCCTACACATTAAAATGAAAATCCCTTTTCTCTGGGGATATACAAAATAATTTTTGGAGACAGAAAAATTAACAGTCCCTCCTGTGAAGGAAGACAGAGTTGGTTCATGCCTCTGTCCAGCGGATTTCTCCATCCAGCCTAGCAGGAGAGTTGAAAGGAATATAGTCACAGAATAATTTACATTGGGATGGACATCTGGAGCTCATCTGAGCCAATTGCCTACTCAAAGCAGGACTTTGAAGCTTAATTAAACTGTTCAGGGCCTTGAACAGCCATATCTTATATATCTCCAAGGATGGAGACTCCACAGACTTTCTGGGCTCCCGCTCCAATGTCTGACCACTCTTGACTGTCAAGAACTATTTCCTTCTTGAATTTCCCCTTGCTGCACATTGTGTTCACTGCTGTTCATCATTTTCCTGTGTGCCTCAGAAAAATCTGGCCTTGCCTTCTTTAACCGTCCTAAAAGTAGCTGAGACAGGAATTACAGCCTCCCTTAGCTTTTTCTTCTCCAGCCTAACAAACCCAGCTCCCTCATATCTCACATGCTCCAGGCCCGTATCTGCCACGCCGACCCTTCAGTGGCCTTACTCCAGTATGTAAATTCCAGTGTACCTCTCTTGCCCTGGGGAGCTCCACCTTGGACACAGTGTAATGAGTGAGCCTCATGAATGCTGAGTAGATGACGACAATCAGGTCCCTTTGCTCTTACTAATGCAGCCCAGGACCCAGGTGTCCTTTGTCACCACAAGGTCACCTTGATAATTCATGAACAGGAGATGGCAGACCACTAGCTGAACATGTGGTCCATGGACAAGCTCTCCTGTGGTTATTGCCAGCGTGGCAGCATGAAACTGACTCTCCCAAATGTGACTAACACAGTTCATCAGACTAGTTATCATTGCCTGATACAACCAGAACAATTTGGGAACATGGAGGCTATGACACGGACTCAAGCCCTTGCAGAACTGCTGTGTAGTTTCACTGAGCCATGATCTGGCTTCATCCCTCTCCACATGCCTGCCCAGCTCAGGTGCTCGAGTGGAGCCATAGCAGGGGCTTTGCACACAGGAAAGTGCTGCTGGTTTACATCTTCTGTCGCTACTCACATTTCCTAGAGTCCACTTTTTTTGTCCAAAAACCTGCTTGCCTTGCACAAACCAACCACTTAAGTTGTTCGAAGTGGGAAATACAGGTCAAAAATTTTGTAATATCTATTAAGACACATACCCACAAATTTCTCCCTATGACGAATGAGTTACTAAACAAGATTATGAACCTCCATTTCAACTTTTTCTCTATATTGTATATCCTCTTTTCCTGCTGCAACTCATTATGCACACAGGCTTTTTTCCAGGTTTCATGCTATAATGTTTGAATACCAGATTTCATTGAAGAAGAGAATGAATTTCCATTTGGTATTATGAAATAGAATAAATAATTTCTGTTGTAATAACGAGTTCTTACCAAAGTTTCCTTTGTGCATAAAATGTATTACAGAATTTTAGGAAACACTTAATTTGATTAACACTCTTCTACATTAATCCTTTGCTCAGTCACTCTTGAGAGCTGCATTAATTTAACAGAAGCTTTGCCAGGCTGCCTTCATGGACATGGATCAATATCCCAAAAGGCAACCATGCATAAGCTTTGATTTGTGACTTTATGATCAAGTAAGAGAGTCCATCCAATATGAATACTAATCGAAATACCCAAACCATTATGCCTACTTTTCTAGATTACAGTATTTAAAACTGGGCTATTGACAGAGGCTGCAACCTCATATTACACTTTTGATATTGCTTCTGACTACGGATATGTTCAAAGGTATTTTAAGATTTGGATACTCTCCCAAGTTTTAAGCAACACAGATCCACTCAGTCCTGGAGGGCATTCTGGATTTTCTAGCATCCACAGCAATATTACACAGCTATACATCTGCAATGTATAGCAAATGTATACATCTATATATATGCAAAGAATACATCTCCATAAAGCCAGCACCACTCTTCACATGGATGGGGAAGGAAGTAGGGATATGATCCTGCCTCT
>NW_010158930.1:34512-56822 GCF_000695765.1 Mesitornis unicolor | reverse complement strand
TGCTGAACACTTTCCCAAGAGCTGCAACCATATAAGGACAAACTAAATGACTTTTTTCTTAGTGAATCAATGAGCTGCTGGGCAGTCAAACAGTGATCTTCCTTCCTCATAAACCGATCTTTTCAGCATAAACAAACACAAATATACGTTCACATCATCAAACAGACATTACTGGGGCTGCAGGGTCTGTAATTGCTAAATTTACCCTGCAAGTTCATCATAAAGAGTTCAAACCAACACTGCTAGGTTAAGCACATAGTTAGGAAAGAAAAAAAAAGATGGTTGCTACAAAAATGGAAAGGGAAAATGAAGGAAGAAATTAAAGAAGACCTGATGTTTGCAGAAAAGCATTTAGCTTCTTTATAGAAAAAAGCCTTGGGGAATATTTGCAAAACAAAGATTAGTGTTACTGCCACTGTGCTTCATTATTCAAGGTGACCTCTCTATAACTAACATCTGTTTAGTGTTAAAGTGCATTTCTTTGATGTGGTTAATGGCTGATATAGGGACAATTATTACTACTGAAATTTTATGTTATGGGCTGGAAAACCTGAAAGAGGAGGGAATAGGGTGCAGGAGCATGGAAATGTGTTTGAATTGAAGTATTAGAGACTTGAAGAGTTTCCCCATTTTCTGTTACTCTTATTGCACAGATGGGAACTTATGAAGCAAAGTGGAGATTTTGACATATTGCTTCAAAGTGGAAATATTAAAAATAACTAGTTTGTTGACAGATCGCATTCACACTACAAACTATCAGTCCAACTGCACTTCTGGGCAGCAAAAATGGATCCAGTATCTCACCCAGAACCATGAGGAAGGTTTAAGGACAACTTAATCTGTTGCCTTCTTGTGTCTTGGGACTCTTCTGTGTTCAAACTGTTTAGAGAATTTATCTGGAGGTATGTTTAAATCAGTTTACTCAAACTGATGCAAATCCCTGTGTAAGGATATGTTACCCTGGTTCCCATTGGTTTATTTTACATGTGAAGGAATTTAGGACATTAATTAGGTGTAGTTTAGGCTTTCAACCAGGTTACAATTTTCTTCTGTGCAACCAGAATTGCTTTTTTTCCAATTCTCTCCTCCGTCTTTCCTTTGTGTTTTTGACTACCTGGAAGTAGCTCTGTCTTCTTTTTCTTCCCATTGTCATCTTCGGATTCAAAACTTCAATTCCATTTTTCATCATTCTTTCAGTTGTCCACACCAGGTTTTATTTCCTCTTGTGACTGTTTTGGTCTTAGCCAAGTGCTTTCTCTCTAACTGGCCAACCTCAGTCTTTCTCAGTTTTCTTTCATTGCTTCCTCAAGGTAAATTTTGCCTTAATGTTAAATCTCTTTGTCCAGTCTCTGAACATTCTCTACCTCAGCTTACTGAGTGACAGACAATTGATCACTAATCAGTGCCATGTGTCTCAGTCAGCTGTCTCATTTGCTCTGAACTGACCACCAGATCAGCAGAGCAGCTCCTGCACTCAGGCAGACAGCGCGGGATGGATAGCTAGGGAGAAAAGTGGCCAATAAGCTGAGTTTCATGGGCCAAAATCCTACTTACAGCAGATGAAAAGGATACCCATAATAGAGGAGAGGGAGAACATGGCGTGTGGCAGGATTTGCAGGCCAGAGGAGCTGTACGATGAGCTTTCTCATGATGTGTTCCAGAAAAATTAAACTTTATAGTGTTTAACAAGCTCTTCAGTCACCTGACTCCACATTTCAGTCAACTGTCTTTTCTAACTGTTCTATTTCTAGCTCTCTGAGCACATTCAAATTTTTAATTTGGAATAGATAATTTGATCCATTAAATTTTATTAGATTTGGCTGAACGCCGCTAAGCCCAGCAATTAAACTAGAGTAAAGACAGGCTATACCGTGTAGCTCTGGTGGATAGCATGGAGATGTCATACAGTTTGCTTCCTGAATCTTATCACCAAACACTCCAACTTTCTGGCAGTGCTCTCTAAACCAGCTTGACCCTCCATGGCAAAAAGTCAGATTCTTCACTACATTTTTTGATGGGGAAAAAGTCCTGGGATCTACTGAAAAACAGCACCATTATATTATCCTGTTTCTTATCCCACGAGGTGATTCCTCTGCATAGCATCCTCTGGCAACCTGCAGTGAAAAACACACAGCTACCAGAGGTGAATGTTTGCAACTTAGGTCAACAGGAAAGGAACAGCAATGCCTCTGTGGAAAACTGCTGTGTGCTTGTACATGACTATCCTTCATTTTAACACTGCAGCACCATGGTTTCGCAATTCTTTTCTTTAAATCCAGCTTGTACTGAGACTGCAAAGGTGCTCCCCTTTGGATGGAGGTGCCCTTCAGAATGATTTATCTGCTGCTGCTGGGGACCAGTTCTCCAGTGGTGCCTGTAACCACGCACCTGGTCGTGCTGAGAGGGATTGGAAAGCACTGAAGGAAGTCTCCTGTTTCTAGATGCCTGGAACTTTATAAACAGGAGAAAATCTGACAAAGACCCAAAACCAACCCTGAAATAAAGTGATTCTGTTCAAATCCACACAATGTCCTGGCAGCATGGAAGAGAGTAGCTGTGGGAGTGAAAGCTACTTTCAGTGATTAGAGAAAGCCCACTGGTGTTAGTGGTCACTCGGGCTTGACTCCCCAGTTCTCTTAGCTCTGTCATCATGGCTTCCTCTTTCACATTGTATAAGATACTGCCAAACAAACTGAAGATTCTTGGAGGAACTAAAGACAACATGTAGAAAGTTTCCTCCAGAGACAGACAGCTGCTAAGGTTTGGGCTAGGTTAGGCCTTCCAGAGAGCCTTCATTAACCCTGAAAGCAATTCATCGCAGAGAGGCAGAGAAACAGATGTTGTGTAACTGATACAGGCCATCCAATATGCAGCATGGAGAATACCATGGCATGAATCACATCTTTAGAGTGGTAATAAAACACAAAAGCCTGTTGGTGTGTTGGACTGGATATTCAAACTCTGAAAAAGACTCTGTTCCTTCTTTTATCATCTAATACCTCCTTGAGATGTAAGAGGAAGGATACCTGGGATCATTCTCCCAGCATAAAGGGGCTGGAACATACCAAAGTGGTGTAAGCTTTAAATGTAAATGAAACATAACGTGGAAAGTTGTTTGACCTTTCCGTCCACTCGGTTGGGAGCTAGGGCTGTGGGTAGGCACCCAATGAGAGTGCAGTGCTGAAGGACCAATGCAGCACCCCAGCAGGTAAGCAAGACTCTTCTTAGATCTTTGGGCTGATCAAGTACTAACTACAAAATAAAGACATTTTAAAATAATGTTTTCCATGGGGTAGCCTGGATTGACAGTAATGGGTATTTTCAGAAAATGGCTTATTGAAACCACTTACACATGTTTCAGTTTGGAAATCAACTACGGAGCTTGCACATTGTGAAATACAATGGATGTTTGTACCAACTGTAATTGTCTATTTATTTGCATGCCACTGAGTATCATCAGACACTCAAAAAGCCAGCAGTGCAAGGCTGGGAAGACAATAATACAATGTCAAAACCAAGTCAAACCATGTCAGCACAAATGATACGCTGCAAACCAAAATAAATTGAACATGAAGTTTTAAATCAGTAGGGAGGGCAAGCTTGGAAAACTTGCAAAGCCAAGGAGCTTTTGGGATATTTCTAATTACTATGAGAATTTACATGTTAAGAACATGTTTGCTTATCTGTGCTCCAGCTCATTCTCAGCAGGTGCATATGGGAGGCAGTCAAGGTATTCAATGCAAATACAAAACAGCTGCCAACTTCCATTTTGGTCATGTTGGGTCAATACCATCTAGGAAGAGACAACCACCACTGAAACTAATGCCTCCATCAGATGGATTAGCAGATTACTTGGTAGCTTCCTCAGAGATTTCAAAGCTCTGGCAGGTCCTGCTCATTCACTGCCAGGCTCAGAGGTAGAGGAGCAAATTACCCAGCAGCAGAGCTGGCACTCACCCTGCTCTGCCTCTGCTCCTGCACCTACAGTGGGTGCCTGTGATGTTGCTCCTTCCACAAGAACCGCTTTAGCTGACAGCTCTCCCTCTCCACAGCCACTGAAGTTGGAGTTATCAGTGTATTCTTCCAAGCTGTGTTGCAGATAGGGTTGGGCACCTCACCCTTAAAATAAATACACCTGTCACTTCCTCTGTCTTGCAGGGAGAATAAATGCTTTTGGCAGGAAATTTCTTGTATTTGGTTTCAGACCTCAGGGCAGTATTTTTCTAAGCATCTGAACTTTAGAGATTTTTGTTATTTTTTTGCTGGGAGGAAGGGACATGGAAAGACATCCTTTGAATGCTGGAAAAAAATATTTTCACAACCTTTTGAAAAAGAATATTTGTTAAGCTTGAGGTAAGAAATCAAATTCTTCCAGATAACAAAGTATATTCTTCAATTCAGTTAAAAAAAATCAATTCATCCTCTTTCCTTTTTGTATAAGAGCCAGCCTCCTTTACTGATTTCACTTACAAAACATTTAACTGACAATACATTTTTCATGCAGACATGGTTTGCTAATTGTGATGGTGAGTGATTCAGTTAACTGCATTTATTCATAAACCTTTAAAGCATGTTTTTTCTTGTAATCAATTTATTCATCAACTATTGCTATATTTCTTAAATATTTTTGTTGCATTGTTCACTCTCTACTGTACGTTGGAAGTCTTCCAAGGGATGTTTTTTTCTTTTGAAGATAAAAAGCTAATTTCAGCACTTCCACTGTAATTGTTTCATGAAATCAATAACCATTCATATTATTATTGTTATTTTTATTATTATTATTATTGAATTTGCAGCAGCTGTTGCAGTATCCTCCCACTTCCTCTATTGGATAAGAGTGAATTATCTCATTGTTTTCAGGCCCATGAGCGAAACCTGGGGAAATACCAACGTTTTCAAGAGGAACGCATACCAGAGAGCAAAGCAGGGAAGAAATGCAGCATGCAAAACCCTGAAACATTCACTGGGGAGTTGTAGGTGCTCTTGCTTAAGTGCAAAAAAGTGGTGCCATGAAAGGTGCCTGTTGTTACACATCTGTTGCTTTGCTTGTTCTTCCTCACTGTTGCAAAAATGCTTGTTTTTTCCCAAGTAACATTTTTTGCTCATAAAGGAGAGAAACAAGTCTTTCCACATGATGAAAATACTAACACTAAAGTCAAGTCTGAGAAAAGTCATAATGGGAGGAGGTTCCTAAAAGTATAAATAAGTAGATCCAATTTCAGCATTAGACCAGCTAAGGAGTACAAAGCTCTCTCATTTTTCTTTCTTACTAAGTCAACAGTTCTTGACATTATTGTTTTTCATTAATATCTGACTTGTGGAGTCTCATTATTCTGTAAAATTCAGTTTCTCTCATTTTAAAGTTTGTTTCCCTCTGAGAGGAATGAAAAGTAAATATCAGTTCAAAAGCAAAGGGTAATTTATTTTTAAAGTTATTACAAATTTGGTATTATAAATATAATCCCATTACTCTAAGCAGTGTAGTAATTTTTTAAGTTCCTCAGGGTTGGGCTTAGCAGTCCCTTGAACCAAGGTTTTTCTAGGAAAAGAAACTATTTATTGGTGTGTGATCCATCAAGGTATTAATTTTTCAAATGCACATAGAAATAAATCCCTAGAACGATTTAGTGCTGAAGTGCTTTTATAATAAGTCATTTTATACAACAATAAACGCAGCTATCTGTCTAAGTGCTATCAAGGGGAAGACAGATGGTAACAACTCACGTTACTACATATTGTCATGATTTTTGTTTGGTCCCTAAAATGTGAAGCTGGAAACAGAAGTCACTGCAGTCATGGGGCCTGTACTGCCTCTTCTGGGACACTCAGGCAGGGGAAATAGCATTGTTTATATAGACAAAGGAGGTGGGAGAGAAAGCACTAGATTTCCTGCAAAAAGCATTCTGCAGCAATATCATGTAACATCCTGGGGAAAACTGGGACCTCTGTCAATTAAGTGAAAAGGTTCTGCTCGTGTGCAGAACATCGTATTTGCCCTGTCCCACAACAGGCTGAAGGTGTCACTACAGCAGAATCACTTCTTGGCTTTTCCAGTATTATTTCATACTCTTAGGTCCTCCCAAGCAGTTTTAAATCACATGAAACAAACTCCAGCTCTAACTCTTCACTTTCCCCTTCCTGGGCCCTTAATGCTCAGGGTGATTTCCTGAGGTGCTGAGCTCCATCACCTGGGAGAAACCCCTGGGAGACCCCCACTCCCCTGCTGTAGGTGAACATTCAAAGCCCAACACCGAAGATGTTCACACTGCATTATTGCTGAATTTGGTGCATCTGCTTTGGAGTAAGGGGCAAGTAGCACTTTACCTGTAATGCAGAACCACAGCTTTGGCATTGTATCAGAATGCCCCCTGCACCAGATCCTTGAGATCACCTGGTGGTGCTCACAAAGATAACAAAATGCCCAGTGTGAGTAAGAAAGCCTCAGATTACGTTATTTCATTGCTATTAAATACTGTACGGAAATAACACTTAGATTTCGGTTTGATCTTATCTGTCTATAACTGGCTTTTTGGACATATCAGAACATCTAATGCACATTTCTCCCATTGTACGCAGTTTGAGTTTCTCCTTTAATCACTGTGAAATAAATAAGTTGTTTTCACTTCTTCCTATTGTTCAGGGAATGAGACGATTCACTTCCAGCTAACACAAACCCAGTAATATGCGTTTAGGGGGTGAAATTACATCTTCCATGCTCTGCAGTTACTATGGTTACCATCCCACAGCATCCCTGCATGCATGGCTAAGAGAAACAGGGCAAAAACAAATGTCCAAGTTAAAACAAAAGGAGAAGCCTAACCTACTAAAAAGTAAAAAGTAGAAGTTGAGGAAACTGGAAGACTTATTTTCCAGGATGACAAATGAAGACGCATGTGCCCATGGTCTTGTTAATCAACTTGCTTACTTAGGCTTTAAATGCTGGAGTAAAAATCAGCCAGCATCAGCACGTGGCTGGGAAGGGGAGGACAACTGTTGCTGTTGTACCAGTAGGAAGATAACTCCCTGGGGCCATCAACTGCAACAGTATTCAGGCTCCTCATGCCAACCTGGGCAGCCTGCCTTCCTCATAGGGGTTAGTGGGACATCAGGGGTTATGGTGAGAGCTGGAAGCTCAAGCCCTGTTATGGACTGGGCCCACAGCAACAGAAGAACTTGGTGGCTACAGTTATTTTGGTTGAAGTTATGTGCCTCAGCCCGTGGATGCCATATTCAACATCAGTCCAAACCCTGAGAGGTGCCTGAATTTGGAGTTGTTCCACACAATGAGTGCTCTTCTGGCAGATTTGCACAGCTTAGGGCCTCTTTTGGGCTAAGGGTTTATTTGAATCACCATAACCACAGTGAAGGAGGTGGGAAGCTTTTGGGAGGTGAGAAATGGGAGTTTGGTCACCCCATAGGCTGACTGGACCTCCAGTCAAACTGGATACCTACAATACTCTCCAGCACTCACCCATAAACCATTGTATGCTCAGATGAACATTTTCTTAATGTTTCCAGGCAAAGACATCACTAACAGAAAGTCAGGACAGCTGTGAAGAAGGATCGTAGGATTGAATACTATCATTTCAACAACTCAGCAACTAAACAAAAGAGAAAAATAATCCTACGAGTTAAACTTTTAAAAAATCCCCACTATCAAAAAAGAAGCCACACATTTTGAACTTTGACTAATCACATGCCATAGGAAATACACTGAGTTAACGGTTGACAGTCCACGTACCTATGTATCCATTCCGATAAACAGCTGGCCACAGAACCAACACCATTACTATGCCAGTGGCATCTCTGGGAAAGTGAATAAACTGCCTTCCTACAGTACAAATGTACAGTCATTTGGCATGAGAATTCAGAATAAGTTGGACTTTGGGAATGGCTGCAGTCAGCAAAATTAAATGCATGTAACAGTGAGCAGAGAGTAAAAACCAGGGTCCTCCTGGGTGCCAGGATGCAGCTGGAAGCAGAACCTACGTTGCCTGAGTTGCAGCCTGTCCACAGTGACCAGTGCTGGGTTTCACTGCACACTGGCATGTTGGAGGCTTCCACTTCTGGTATGGGGTAGAAATCTACTTAGAGTGACAGTGCAGCAGAATAATCCAATTTCACAGAATCACAGAATGTTAGGAGTTGGAAGGGACCTCGAAAGATCATCCAGTCCAACCCCCCTGCCAGAGCAGGATCACCTAGACCAGGTCACACAGGACCGTGTCCAGGTGGGTTTTGAATGTCTCCAGAGAAGGAGACTCCACAACCTCTCTGGGCAGCCTGTTCAGTGCTCTGTCACCCTTACAGTAAAAAAGTTTTTCCTCATGTTCAGATTGAACCTCCTATGCTCCAGCTTGCTCCCATTTCCCCTTGTCCTGTCACTGGCTATCACTGAGAAGAGCCTGGCTCCTTCCTCCTGGCACTCGCCCTTTACAAATTTATAAACATTAATGAGGTTGCCCCTCAGTCTCCTCTTCTCCAAGCTAAATTTATGTGAAACTGAGATGCTACCCTAGTCATAGAAGGCAATGATGTTATTATCCTGCACCTACTTACTCTTGCTTTTCCTATGTGAGCATCATTGTATCATAATTTTCAGTGTTTTTACTGGAAAAAAATGCAAACTGAACACTACAGCCTTATGATACTGAAAGAGAGTTCCTAATTATTTTCTTCTATCCTTGTTGATCTGAGACTGCAGCGCCTAGAAGGTGACTGCATTTCAGGGTCACTTTCTTTTTGTATCTGATCTACAAAGGTTGATTGAAAGCAGAGCAGTATCTGAATGGTGAGTTCTTCCTTCAGTGTGTATCTCAGAGGTAAGGTATCAATTTCAAGAACAAATGACAAGGAAAGTTCTGGATGGTTTAGATTCATTATCCCTGTTCTTCCTTAACAAATGATGGTCATGAGGCGGTGTTAAATATGAGGGAATAAAATAGAATAAAAGTTTGAAAATGCATCCTGAATTTCCCAGCACTTCCCTGCTGTGTCCTTAGGGCATTTCAAGACCCACCTTGGAAAAAGGCTTTGCATAATAATCACTGCTATGGTTATAGTGGTCTTTCACATTATGTAATATGTACAGTTCACCTGATAAACACTACAAGAAGAATTACTTGCAATTAAAGTTTCAAAATGTTCCTGGATTTAGGGCTTCTCCCTCTCATCCCAACAAAGCAGCCCCATCAGTTTTCTCAGCAGCCCTCACTAAAACTCACATTAAAGTAAGAGTATTCTTTAAAATACCCTTTAAATGATCACAAATTATTAACAGCAATTATGCCAGTGGCCCTAGCGCTATAAGCTGCTCACCAGTGTAGTGTTACTGGTCATCAAAAGACTACAATCTTGGAGCTGAGTAAAACCAGTTTTAGGAGTAACAAGCAGAACAAAGACCAAACATCCATCATATATACAAGACAGTAAATTTGGGTGTAACATGGACTTGCAAGCCAGTGGAGCAAGGGCAAGTTGCAGCACATTACCAAAGAGAAAAACAATCCCAAGAAGATCATAGGAGGAAATAACGGACATCATGCGACTCAGGATGCTGATGATGCTCCATATCCCAAGACTGAAGCCATCGACAGCGTTACCCAGCAGAGCAATGGAAGGATGAGAGTAACACCAGAGAAATGCATGGGTACTGGAAAGTTTTGTGTACATATAATTTTACTGGTATACAACTTGAACCTGTGTTGTTATCATTGTAACTGGAGTAATAATAACTCTTTCATTGGGTTCTTCAGACTTTAAGTAGACCAAATTCTTAGCTTTGTATCTAATGTGGGTTCCTTTGCAGCTAGCAAGTTTTTAGTTTAACAAGCCAGTGGAATTTCAAGCAGACTGGAGAACAAATCCCATAGTAAACATCCTCCACAGTTTGGCAAGCGAACTTCTTTAGAGATGAGGGGTGGCTGTAGTGGCGCACTGCATAGAAGGACCCCATTAGGACAACATTGACACTGGACACTCACTTTCTAGGTACAGCATTAGGTAGGACATTTTGCTACTTCTGAATGGAAAACATTGGGCTCCTCGTTCACAGCAGCACGCTCCACGTGGTGGGCTCTGGAGGACATGATGTGATGCTGTGACATTTCCCAATGACTTGACTGCCCCTGCCCGATTCCCCAGCATAGCTCAGATACAAGCGCTCCACTCGCCACAGCCCTGGCCCATGGAAACACATCCATGCTGTAAGCTTCAATTACAGAACTGCAGAAATAATCTTGTCTTGTTAATTGAAAATCATTACAGCTTTCTCTACAATAAAAAACCTAAACTATAGAAGCTGGGGCTCTGACATATAAATACTGATTTATATTCACAGAGTCTGCCTCTTCCTTGTCATGTTATGAATATAACCCCAGGCATTCAGGGTATTTTGTTTGATTTGGTGAACAGATAGATACTTACATGTCTGATATTTTTTATGATAAACTATACAGGTGTACTTTTTCCTGCAGACCCAGCAAAAATAATCTCAGATATTTTGAATGAATATGACTGTATGTACACAAAAAAAACCCCAAAAGCCTCAACCAGCCACAACACAGAGTGGGAATAAAAGTCTCAAGGAATAGATGTGGGTCAGTAAAGTGAAGGTGGGGGGGTTGTGAGCATCCTTCTTTGGGAGGCTGGTGCTACACCAGGGAGAGGAGCGTGCCGAGGTGCTGGCTCTGCAGCACATGGACGATTGCAGCAGAGAAGAAATGGTCAGTTCAGGGGGAGGACAGAAGTATGGGGAATGACATTACAGGATCAATACAATCTTCCTCCGCCTCCCACACAGTGAATCGCCTGCAGTGCTACACAAAACCACCAAGATCAATTTCTCAAGTTTTGCATTGGCTGCTGAAATCTGGGAGACACTGAGTTTCTGCTCACAAAAATCCAGTAATGTAATTAACAAAGCAATGGAGAAAATAATAAATCCTAAAAAATCAAATCACATCCTATCTGTATGGAATTTTGAATGAACATACTATTAATAAACTGACATATGGTTGTTATTGCAGCAGCACTCCTAGGGCTCGAGTCTGCCAAGGACGCATTGGCTAGGGTATGACAGAAGAGCGAGACGAAGGGTTGTCTTCATTATCAATTAGCTGAATACAGAGTTTATACAACCATGGCAAATCCTTTGAGCAAAATCATTCTGCCAGTCAATACTCTACTTGCTAAGTGTGTGCAATCATTTGTGGACATCATTTATCACGTATTTTCTTAATTCTGCGGGTGATGACTGTTTTTATTGCCATAAAGGGAAACTTGTTACTGCAGCATGCACTGAGCAGCAATGCTAACCATCAGGAAGAAGTCAGCATTCCCCCATGAGGAAGTGTTTTCCCCTAAAATGCGCCACTTAATTGCACTCACAACTGTGAAAAATAGATTAGTGTGGTTTCCTTTTGTGGCATTTGTTAGTATAATTCTGAGCTGTTTGGCTGAAAACAGTACTCCATTTCACTGCTTCTTGTTCAACAAAGATATCTGATTAGCAAGAACTATGTTGCTCTTGTGAAACTTAAAGCTGTATTTGGAATTAGGACCTTTTTTATTAGTATGCATTAAAATCTGCTATTGATCTCCTAGAAGTGCTAATATAAGTGTCTCTTGTAATACAGAAACAAATTAGATTCTGATCAGGTTCAAAGTGTTCAATCAAGGACTACCTAGCAGCATTTTTAAATGAAATGCAGTTTGTGTTTGGCATTTCAGATCAGTTATTTGATTGAAAGTCAGGAAGAATTCCCAGTGATAGAGCATCCCTTCCTTCACTGGGCATCTAAAATGCATCTAGAATTTAGCTGCTGCATAATGCTGACATATTGTTTTGTTCAGTCCAGAGCACTTTGACATTTAATGTATACTACAGCGGCTAACTTAAAAGGAACCATTGCAGTGGATAGGCTTAAAAAGCATTTGCTAAACATTTTAAACCCAACTTCCTTACGACCAAAGACTGCCATGCTTGTTAGCAGAATGCAGATGTGAAATGTACCCCTTCTTCTACTGATCATATTACGATAATACCAGGCTTCAGGGAGAAGTGATAAAATAGGTGAAGGTATAACACAGTGATGTTTTGAGACCTCAGGTAAGCTCAGGGACCCACTGTGCAAGGTGCTGTGCATGGGGTGCTAACACATGGACACTGTCCTGAAAAGGTTGTAATTTATACTTAAAAAGAGAGATGTAAGGCATATATGGTATTTCTATCATAGCCACAATGCTATTACCAAACAAGCATATTTTCACCTCACCTAACTCCATACCTGAGTAAATCAATCTAGGTCTCCATACAGTCAATGGAGAAAAACACACTTGGAGGATGCAGTTTGTCTGATCTCCGCTGTGCAGAAAGCCATCTTCTTTAGTAGAAAACACAAAGTCACCTACCTCCTGTCTTTCCAGAGGTGCACAACCCGCTGTGCACAGGCATGCAAGGTGGGGGGAATGCTGTCCATCAGCACACAACACAAACACGTGTCTCGTTTGAGCTTGTGGAAATCCACGGGTTCACTCTGGGGTGAAAACCAGAGCCCAGAGACACCAGGGCTCTTGAATGGTGAGTGAACATGAAACCACACTGAGGCAGACACCAGAATCCAGTCCTTTGGGATGCTTTTTGCTTCATCTGAACCAGTGTGACTTTAAACAATTCATCTTTGCAATAGATCTACTTACAGAACAGCACAAAGCCTCCAGGTGCAACACTGCAACTCTGACAGGCGGCTGCTGCATGCAGAGATTACTGCAGACGAATAATGGTCTCGGTGGTTTAGCCTGTTTATTCAGATTTAGACTCACTCAACCAAAAAAAATGCCTATGTGTTGTTACAACTAAAAAATCAAATTAGTCACTATGTCACATGAAAATACCTCCTGGTCAAGGAAAACTCAAGCCTCAGTGCATGTGAGAGCCTGCTGATGCCTGTAGGGACATCTCCTGCACGGCAGGGGTGCAGCCCTGTGACAGTGACAAGGCTTGGGCTGCTGTTTCTAAACAACTTCTGATTCATCTAGACACCTTGTGGTGCCAGACCATGCTCAGACTTTACCATTCTTTTACAGTAAGTGGCAATTAAAGGTGGTAAATTACATCAAACTTAGCATATCTCTATTCAGACTCCGCCCTCCTATGGAAATCCTATGGGATTTTGCCTATTTTCTAAGATCTTTCAGAGTATTTCTTCTATGTCGTGGCATTACTAACTCCCTAACTGCACAGCAAAGCTCCTAAGAAAATGACATAAGCTCTCTGGCTGATTTGCTCACGTTCACTCAAGTGATGACTGCTGGCAAATAATACACGTCGTGTCTTTGAACTTCATGTCTTGCTGCCCGCTGGGCTTCTTAACAGCTATCTAATGCCTGCCTTCCTTCAGTTCCCAGGCAGGTGATGGCTAGGCTGGGGGACACGGGCACATTTATTTGTGGTATGGCCCAGCGCTCCTTTCTCCCCTTCTGCCCAGCAAAGATGCAGCTGCAAGAGCACTCAGCCTGCGTGGAGCAAGCCCAGGCACTCCGGGTGCTGCTGCACACAGAGAACTACAAATCAGAACCTCAAAGAGAAGGAAAGGTGTCCCATGTGCTGGCTGTTACTGTGGCCTTGTCAACACAGCCCAGGCTGGTGAAGTGCAAAGGAGAGAAATGGAAGAAAATACAAGTCCATAACTGGTGCGTAGCATTTTTTCCCTGTTGCCCTTTAATTTAACACATGCAGAAGTCAAAAAAATGATCATCACAACTGTCCCATCAACACCAACAATGCATTACCTACACTAATCCTCTTTAAACATTACTTTTTAAAAATGCTCTAGGATGATGGGAAAACTGAAGGACAGTGATTGCTGCAAGCCTCACAGAAAGCTCTAAGCACTGAAAGGTTTCCTTTGCAGGTGAAATCCTTTGCCTGTACTGCACTGAAAGCAGGTTGTGGGGGGGCAGCACGCTGCCAGCAACCTCTGTATGCAGGGGGTGAGAGAGAAACAAGCCTTTTTTCCAAGGTCACATCACCCAGCCTGAGCGGTGTGAAACAGCGCTGAGCCTTGCTGGAGAGGGACACTGCAGCACTCCAGGCACCAGCCCTGCTGCCCATGAGATGGCCGGGAAAACACATCAGGGCAGGACCTCTACAGTAGCTGAAAGTCACCAAGATGATGCACCCAGATGCCTTGTCCGTGCCCTCGCTTCCCTGCTGGAATGGCGGCTTGAGCTCTGCTGGGGATGGAGTTCAAAGCATGGGAGTGAACCAGGGAAAGGAAAGCCCTGAGTTTCCCAGCAAAGCACTGAATCTGGCTCATCCCAAGCCTAATCAAATAATCATTTTCAAATAATTAAATTAAGATTACCAACTCAATTTGTATTTTTTATCAACTAGAATTCAATCATTTGCCACCTGCTAGTCGCGTTCATTACCACACAAAAGCTTGTCATGCTGGCAGCACTCTGTATAAGCAGAAGGCTAAGCTTACCCTTAAGGTAACTTAATCAAAACCAGTTGCTCCAGGATCGAGTTTTACAGAGTCAGGTCCTAAATTCTGAGGATGGCATCAATTCTAGGTAATAAATGGTGCTCACACAAAACCTACAGGAAAAACTACCTCTTTGAATTTACTGCAGCACCACTGTAACCTGCCTCAGAACGGAAACTGCGGGCTGCTGAAGTTGTGACATTTGAACATTTTCAATTAGTTGACACACTAGTAATTTGCTTGGTATCATCCTAAATAATAATACATATTGTGACTGAATTGATTTGGCAAGCAGCCAATGACTAATTAGGAAAAAGTTAATTATGTACTTGTCATGAAATGCACTCTATTTATGGCAAAATGTGTTGATTTTAAATCAATCCAGATATTTACAACAAATTAAAAGTTACCACAGAGTGTAAGTATTTATGCTGAGGACAAATGGTCTGCAGAGGAAAATGGAAGAGGGAAGGAGGTGCCTGCAGGCCCCAGCTGGGGGTGGATGGGTTAGGGTGGAGCACCCCATCACCTCTTCCACGGAACTTTGTGGGCTGCCACCTCAGCGGAGAGGGGAGCTGAGCACAGGCAGCCGGTCTGCAGCAGGCACTGCCACAAACCAGCAGGCAACACCTGAAAAGATGCGGATAAATTGTGAGACTGGTTGTGGCTCTGCAAGGAAACCTGAGAGCAAACCTCTGGGTTACCAGGGGATTTCCTCAAGGATTCATTTTGGGAATCAATCTCATGAAAGACTGTAACCAAAAGGAAAAGGGTAGTAATAATTTGCTGATGATACCTAGTTAGGAGGAGTTCTGTCAATTCAGAAGAGAACTGGGATTGCACACAGTAATAACCAGATGACCTTGAGGTCTGAACTAATAGAAACGGATGGAAATCAATTGTGCCAAGTGCAGGGCCGTACACCTAGGGACTAATAATGAGCATTTCTGCTCTAAGCAGAGAGCTCCTCATCTGGAAATGGTAGAGGACAGACATCTCGATGTCTAGACAGACACTTCTAGATATCCAGAAACACTGGCTGATCACAGAATCACTGCAGACGACCAGTGTGAGGCTGAAATGGCACAAGATCCTTATAATGTATCAGAAGTATTTTCACAGAGACAGGGAAGCAGTAACAGCATTGCACAAAGAAATGGTGCGACCTCCCCCAAAATATTGTGTAGGAAAATACAGCATGCTTACATGTTTAAGAAAGAGCAAGAACAGAGATGTGGCATTCATGATGCTATGATTAAGTGTTTAACTAAGTGATGCTTAGTGTTTAACTTACAAGAAGAGATTCAAAGAACACAGTTTGTTTGGATAGCAAAGGGCAGTAGAGAGTAGATGATGATTTTTCAGTATAAATACAGCAGTGGGGTAAGAATTTGCATATTTATCATTAAGGAGGTAAAAGAGCTGGTTAAGCTGCAGGACACTAAAAAAATAAACAGGTATAGGTGTATTGCTAGCATATTTATACCAAAAGTAGGAAAGGCACTTCTAATCCACACAAGAACTGAGCAGCGAGGCCACTGAGCTAACTACTTCTAAGACAGAAGGTGATACAGATATGCAAGAAGTTGCATGAGGCGACTGCCTGCAACTGTGGAGGCTGGAGGCCCCTTTGAAGCATCTTTCGGTGCCTGAGCTCCACAGCGAGCTTGAACAGAAAGCCTTGGCCTCTGCTAGGACTCCTGTGTGACCTCTTGCAGATATCTCTGGCATCTAAAAAAATAATGCAAAAAAGCCGAGGTTTAGGTTTAAACTCCTGTAGAAGGAGAAACCCTGGCTTTTTTTGATCATCAAATTTAGTAATTTTATCCAATTTAGCTATGCCAAATGCAGCAAATTAGCTGGTTCCACCTCACACCCAGATGACCTCAGTGGACTGAAATGTCATTAATTTATGTATAGAAAGGATTATTTAGCATTCCTTTCTAGAATTATTTACAACAATGGTAACGCAGAACAGAGGGTATCCAAACATCATAGGGATGGCAAAACTTCCACTTAGATCATCAACTTTTATCCTAACTTCATAACCCTGAAAATTCTCCACTGTCTATAATGAGGCAATATCCCGCAGTGACAGAGACAAGTCACTTTACTTGAAATTTTTCAAATTTGGTATCAGAAAAGTGTAACTTATAGACCATTATTGTTACTGTTACTAATATAAAGTGTGGTTCTTTTTCACACGGTTATATGAAACAAAATTCTCAACTTTAACTTCCGTATATATCAGATACGTGTCTGCCTGTCCATATTGCCTCCAGAATGATAACTAAAACAACATAATAGGCATTAAATCATCAAATAAAAAAAATGCATCAGCATCTTGTGTTGTTATGAGAGGTACTATACAGTACAATCTACAAGGTAATAGGCCTATTCATCATCGGCACATCATTCATTCCAGTTTCTCTGCTCAGATGATGCAGGGCAGGAATTTTGATGGACTATTTGTCCTTGCCTTGATTAAGAATAAAACATGGATTGAAAATAAGGAACTTTACCCACTGTTCCACATCTCTGAAATACCATTCTTGTGTTACTGGCACGGATCAGAAGTACTAAATATGCTGATCACAATATTATGAAATCAAAGGTTGGACCCAAACCCAATCTTTTCTAAATTCACTTTATCAAACTGAGATAAGGATCACACAGAGATCCATTTATCTTTACATTTCTCAACTTCCCTGCTTTGGCAGCATCATAATCCAGGGGTTACTTGAGGACTCAGTGCACCTGGATTTAACTCCCTGTTAGAACCCAATCATCCTGTGAGACCTCAGAGAGATCTCTTAGGCTAAAGCAAATGATGTGTTTAAACACCTTCAGAAATCTGCCTTTAGTCTACAGTAGTCTTCTAGTCTACTGCGTCTTTCTGACTACATCTACACAGAACTCGCTCTGCTCTGTTCTGTTCTTCACTAACTGGGGGTGAAGATGAATGAGGATTGTGAGGCACTTGGATATTATGGAAATGAGGCCATAAAAAACCTGTTAGCAAGAATTTTTAGTGCAGTGGTAAATGCGTACCCTGCTCCATGACATTAAGGGTTGGCCTTTGTGTGACTCTTACTAGGAGGAAATGCTCTTGCCTTCAGTGTGCTCCAGTAGAGATTTCCCTCCCACCTCCTTCTGATTTTTCCAGCGGGCCATTGTAATTACGATGCACAAGATAACTGGGGCTGAAGGGATCCCACAAGAAGAGAACAACCTTCATAAGACAGTCTTTTTTTATTAAGATCTTGTTCAGTTGCTCTCATTCCAAGAGGAGATGATTTAAAGGCAGCTGAAGTGCATGGTTGTATGATCCTGTCTTTGCCCTGAGTAGCTAAACAAACACAAAAAACATGCTGCATCCACAGGTAGAGACAGTTGTCAGCTGGCGTGAGGGCTTAAATCCTGCAGGGCCCCACACAGCCCACTTCTCCATGTGAGCCAATGAACCAGACAACCCCACCTTAACCTGCTGACTCCAGAACCTGCTTTTCTGTGCCCAGCATCACCACATTTCCAGTCTTCTCAGTTTTTCCTAAATAAAGACAAAAGTATTGTAATGCTCCTCTGCTTTCATGGTGACACATGCATAGGTTTCTTTGGTTAGGTCACTAAATCAGTGGCACAAGCCAAAACATCTTTGCTAGCTGGAGAAGCCCAAAAATGCTGGTGGCCACTACAGGTGTCCAACTGCGGGACTACAGCATGATCCTCAGACTCAGCAACTACCAACATGTAATTCTGTCTTGAAATACCATTTGAAGTTTTCATTTCATGGTCTGTGGCATTTCAAGTTTTGCTTTCCATTTTAAATAAGCTTATTTCACAAAGTACAAAAGCAAGCGCCCTTTCATAATCCTGCACCTCCCACTGAAACCTGAGAATGGAGCTGAACTCTCTCTCCCATGATCAGCCATCTGCAATATTTTAAGGAGCAACGGGAGCTTTCTCCCCCTCTGCCTCTCTTGGAGGTTTCTCAAAGAAATCCCATGGGTCTGACATCTCTCTTCCTCCAGGTAGACTGACCCAGTCCTATTCTCTTAACAATAAATGATTTGCCTTTTGTAAAAGAAATCTCACTGCCATACCCCAGGCTGGAAAAAGTCAGTCTGGTCATTCTGACTGCATTCAGGGGCATCCGCGCCCCTGCTGACGCTGCTTTAAAGGTGCCCATGTTGCACACTTCTCCTTCCAAGTCCTTTCGAGTTCACTCGCAAACATTTCCTAAAACTGGCGTCTACGATTGTCAGTGAGGATCCAATTTTTGAAGCTATTTTTCAGAACAATTTGTACTCTTCCAGTACAGTGACTACAAGACAAGAGATGCTTCACGCATTGTACCTCCTGTTATGGCTTGATCTTCCTCAAGCTGTGAGACAGAGCAGTTGCTGTAAATCATCGTTACTTCCGGCACCCGCTGGAAGCAGCTGATAGCAGTCATGTGGATGTAAGCGAAAGCAGAATGAGATCGTGCGGCTGCTTCCACGATCCCCAACAGGCAAGGAGGTGCCTGGAGAAGGGAGAGGCATCCTCATGTCTTGACTTTGCTTCAGGCTGGGATTGGGATATGCTGACAAGAGAACTGAAGGATGGAAGGACAGCACAGACAGGCACACCTGATAAGCTCCAGGACAGACAGGAGCATTGCACAGTGCAAATGGCTTGTCCTAATGAGGATATGCTGCTAAAGTAACACCCAGTGTGGCACTCATAGGTGCACCCCCCAGTGACCTGCTGTCTGTCAGGCATCCAGTTTTCCCCTCACCATCAGTGGTGATCTGAAGGCACAAGCTAGGTGGACAACAGCAAATCAGCTCCATGCTGTGGTCTGATAAGAAATCTCAGTCTGTTAGATAAATAATCCACATTTTTCAAAAGATATGCCCAAATAAGTGTTTATTTGATGAACGCTGCTGAAGTGCATTTTGCACTATCAGCTAAATAGTAGTACTTTTTTACAAACCAGGCTAATTATGGAGCCGTCATATTTACTGTTTTATGAGCCCGTCAGTGAGCAACACAGACCTGCTGCAAGATTAAAAATCAGAAATTGGCCAAAACCCACTGCTAATCTTTGACTCCATCTATAGGATTCATCTATAGGATTCAGAACCATTTCAGAAAACACAGAAAGGAGAACCGTGAGAGGATGGACTCATAATTATTTCTCCTTAATTAGTATTTGATCTTTTGTACATTAGGGGGATGAAAACAAGCCCTGAAACACACACTCCTATTCATTTGGTAATTCTAAATGACATGGAATTAAAAGCAAAGCAGTGAATCCCTCACTCAATATGCATACACAATTCCCATTAATGATAATGGTTATTTTGCTGTGACCAGCATGTGTTTTGAATGTTTAATTTCCATCACAGGTTTCTACTCAATTAGACCTATTGGCAGTAAGATTTAAATGCTAAGAACTAGGAAGATGAACTAGAGGATAAAAAGAAATACTAATTGCCTATGAAGTGTCTTCCAGAACTGCACATTTATGCCCATAAAATCCCACAGTATACCATAAAATGATGTTAGTAAAGCAGACTTCAGTTCTTCATTACTTTTACACATAGCTTAAGTGCAGCTATGGTTGTTATCATGAGCAGTAGCAAAGGGAGGATCCAGTCTCATGTGCCACGCTGAGGTGCATTGCTGTTTGAAGGTGCGTGTGAAGTGAAGCCAGTGTGCAGTGCCACCAGATGCCTGAAGATGGACTCTAGTTGTGAAGCTGTACCTCTCCATCTCTGTCTCCTCTGACACACAAACCCCTCCAGGGCAGCCCACAGAGAACAGCAGCCTCTGACTTGTAATGGCAACCACAGAAATAAAAGGGAGTTTCTTAACAAATTAAAGCAAACTGGATGCAGGGTTATTTGCTGCCAGGACTTGGAGGGAAGAATGACTCACTTGCAAGTCTTCTCCTTTCCATTCCCTTTGAGGGCTGAGGAACTGAAGTTTGGTAACCACAACTGGAGCACAAAGGTTTTTCTTGGCTGGAAATCCAAGGTTTGCTACAGAAACACTTTCTCTGCACAACAGCTTGACAATAGTTTTCCGAACGACAGACTCAGTTCTACTTAACACTACCAGGACTAATCACATTGGGTTCCCTGCTCTCATAAACAAAACCAAATGTAGACAGATGCTGTGGGAAGCAGAAAGGAGGCCTGGAAGTGGCCGCAACCCCGTGTCCCACCCAGGCAAGTGAGGAGGTGTGGGACATGCTGGGGTCCTGGGGTCGAGGGGGCAGCTACGGAGAGTGGGAGAGACCCACTGCCCCGCTGTTCTAACCAAAGAAAACCAAAAATACCCTGCTTTCATTTGCTTTGCCAGACATTTCTACAGCGTGATGCTGCAGCTGAAACAGCAACTTTGTGATTTTCTGAGCCATTAGACAAAGCTGGAGACTTCCACAAGGGGAAAAAAAAATCTCTCTATCATAAAAACTGTAAAGTCAAGAAAAGTACACCAAAGAGGAGTGATCCTGCTGGGAGGGATCTGTAATTCACTGTGATGGCTGACCATAGGACAAGATTTGGGCAAGGGTGTTCTTGAACTTTAAATGGTATTTTCTGGAACACATAATGGATTTTGCTGATGAACTCTCATTATTTTTGACACAATATGCAAGCTCCCAGTGGCATCCGGCTCCTCATCCTTGTGCAGTCCATTCACCTAAATTTCATCAGCTGAGAAAAACTAACAGGATTTTACCCTCTGGCAACTCCTGCAAATACTGAAAAATACAAACACTGACTCACCCTATCCTATATCAAAAACAGGTATAAAACTCAGATTGGGCAGATATTCACCCATAAAACTAAAGAAAGCTCTAAAGAGAGCCTGAGCAGAAAAAAAAAGCCAAGACGATCACTGATTAAATAGACTTAATGGGGCTGACAAACCAGGCCATTCCATTCACTCCCTGGGCATCCTGGAACGTATGTGTAAGGAGAGAGAGAAAAAAGCCCTGGTTGGGATCCCTTTGAGCCACCTATGCATGTGCATCAGCACCACTCAGGGTCATCCTTCAAGTGACAGTCTGAGTGGTGCCTGAGAAGCGCCACCCTGCACAGGTGCTGAAGGGGTGGTAGCAGCAATAGGAGGTGATGAATTTTGCTATAATTTCTCAGATGCACAGCCCACTGCAAGTACACATCACAGGATTTGCTCTGCCAGCCATAATGCAGCTCGTCTTATCTGTGCACTGACCAATACACCCGGGAACAGCACCTGCCACATCAATCTGCGTGCAAACCGGTCCCTTGTGGCGCTGGGTGCTACACTGCATTATGGTAACAGGCTGGTGTTGACTTTATCCCTAGTTTTTTAAAATACTGTCTGAAGAAGCCTTAGAAATCAAATAAATTTTCCCAACCATACCATCCTTCCTCATTTTGGGAGTACTGGTTTATGGTCCTGATAGACCTAACAGCACTCTGCTTCCTTTAGTAGCCTTTTCCTGGACACCAAAATCAAGTACAACATCATCAGAATGATGCCCATTTGGAAGCTCTAAACTCTACACCCCCTCCTAATATAATCAAAGACAGCTTTTCAAGATCTGTCCTGCAAGAAAGTATTTTACTGGTTCTCACAGAAGTTGGTAAGAAAGAAAAAAATAATTCTTTATTGATCGTTTGACCTCACAATGTGTTAATTTTATTAGATATCTTCGTAAAAAAGTGTGGGCTTTTGAACAAGAATTACTTAGAGAATGCTATGTGCCCATTTCCACACCAGTGAATGTGAGGACACCAGAGCCATTGCTCTGACTTCATTTGTGGGAGCAGGGACTTACAT
>NW_010158930.1:16122-34481 GCF_000695765.1 Mesitornis unicolor | reverse complement strand
AATGCATGAAAACACAGCCTGGCCTTGCAGACCTGGAGGCTGCTGTCAGACCCCGCTCACTGCCAGGGAATCCTGCTCTCCACAATGAGCCACTCACTGCCCAAACACAGAAAATGCTGCCAAAGAAGGGATCTCTTGTGCATCCATCAGCAAGAAACTTGAACCAACAGGTGATCACTCTGGAGTACAAGAAATAAAAAAGAAGTAGCAGATGGAAAATACCCAGGGCTATCGAATTATGGTGGGTATTCTTGATACCTAGGGCCAAGTCCTTACCATCCTATCATTGACACAGGTAACCTCATTGGAGTTGTCTGCAATAAGCACTCAGTAAAATGGACTGGATTTGGATCCAGGGAGTATTTGATCAAGTCAAATAAACCTTCTTCATAGGCATGTAAAACAAATCACTCAACATCTCATTTCCTTTTATTAGAACAGTGATCAGTCTCTATAGCAAACATAATACACTCTCTACACTTCTCTGCAAAAACATTTCATAGGATTACATGATCACCACAGCATGAGTCAGTAGAAAGATCTGGTAAGACTGATCTGATAAGAAATTAGATGGGAGACTTATGCAGAAGACAGTTTCTGTAAAAAATCCTGCATACGCTCTGTAAATTTTGATAGCTTGACAAATAATTTCAAAGACCAGGAGTTTCCCTCTGCTACTGAATATTTATGGAGTGAAGAAATAGCTGCTTGACATCCAACAGGGAATCAGGATACAAACACAGCAGCATCAGCATCATTCCCCTCTTCCTTTAGCCCTGGGCAAGCTCTGGATTTGCAGGGCTGACTCCTCCAGCTGTACCAGTCGTGAGCCAGAGAACAGGGGATACAGGGAACAGTGCTGGAAATCCCAAACAAAAGCGGATTTCCAAAGCTCTTGGATTGAAATCTTAACATAGCATTTTGCGTGAGCACCGACTTCACTTGAAGTACACAACAAAAATTCTGTGTTCAGAAATAGTTATACAGAACCTGTCATGTTCTCAGCACATTTTACTTTATAAATACAAAAATTAGCACATTTTGTGCTATACTCAAAGAAATGGCAAGTAGGTAACCTAAAACCCCAAATGACATAACCATGAAATCTAATATAGAGTATAATATTAAACTTTACAGGATGCCAATGTCACCGTATCTGACCAGCCATGGTAAAATGATACTACATCCGAATTTCAAAACTGAAATTTAACTGTTATGGGCAACAGTATCTAATACCATGCTGGTACAAAGCCCATTAAGATATACCATCTGTGCAAACGTCTGTCCCTGAGCACATTTTATTTATATGATAAAAATAATGGGCATGAAAGAAATAATTAGGAATTAAAACGTGGTTTTATATAGAAATCAACATTTTAAAATAAAGTTATCTAAAAATATACATGTACCCATGTTCAGTACAAGGAAAAGCACAACAATCTTGCACTGTAAATCAGCATCCTGGTGATAAACCCTCTTCCTAAGCAAGAAGGATTCTTCAATGTCACGGTTAAGTCAGGAAGCAGCAATAAGGTTCCCCATCACCGATATAACATCACATCCTGATGCAAAGATAAGACTTTCACTATATGATTTTGAGACTTTTTTTCCCCTCTGACTTTGACCAACTGTGTGTTCACAAACAGCTAACACAGGGCAGGGTGACGTTTGCGGGGAGCACAGCAGTCTGCTTACAACAACTGTAAGGTCAAGACCAAGGACTGAAGTTTTAAAGTTGCATCTTTTTAGTAAGGATACTATAAAACCAAGGTTTTAGTAACCTGAGAGTAAAAAACACCACTCCTTTTTTGTTTTTTTTAAAGCTCAGTGTCTTTATGAATATTTTCACATTCATAAACACCACAGCGTTGAGGCACATTTCTCGTATAGATTATAATCGATTATAATTAATGCTAGTCTGCTCCCATGTTTTGGCTGAGTAATTTTTTATTGTCTGCTGAGATATCTTCGTGCAACCGCGGAGAACAGTGGCACGATGAATCTCTAAGTACAACGTGGCTTGGCAGAGTGGTGCTATCAGGTAAGGAAAGCAGCAGGCAAACATGCAACACCAGGGCAGTCACCTCCTCAGAAGCACCTTCCTCCAGTTCACATACCCTAAAACTGCATGACAGTATTACAGAAACACTGCATTAATTGCAGCAGTTGGTATTGTAAAAGGTGGTGCAGTCTCAGAAAACCAATTTCCTTTCCACCATTGGTTTTCAACTGCTCGGTACCCCCAGCGAAGTGTTGGGTTGCACAGTCCTGCTGTGCAGATGTCCTCTGGCAGTGGTGGGGCTTCCACACGCAGCAGCAATAGCACTGTCCCAACAATCATTTAAAACGGAATCGGGTAACTATTTTATTGATATTCAGTTTCCTCTGGAAATTAATCAAGGCCAGGATAAACCCCTCTATCTGCAAAGGACAGCATGCAGAGACAGTAAAAGGAGAGAAGATGCCCTTACTGGGGTTTGCTTCTGTGTCTTCTCCCCATCAGCAGAGCAGGGATTGCTTTCCTGTTGCGTGGCTTCATGCCCCAGTGCATGGGTGGACATAATTCACTGAAGACTGAAAAAAACCTCAATTTCCTACTTTGGCTATGTTCCAGCTTCACCTTCGTGCTGTCCACAGGTCAGAGCACTGGGCAGCCAGACGAGGACAGCTTCTGCATGGACACTTCCATGGAGAAGGTTCTCAGTAAGTGGCTACACAGCTTGGGGGAAGAACAGCAGAGCTTTTTCATCTTTTAAACTTCCTTTCTGTGAGTCTGCAAGAAGATCACCACACCACCCCCAAGGTCCTGCCCTTGTCTGTCTGTTTTACCTCTAAGCTCGCAGTCTCCAGCAAAGCAGGTGAGCTCCTTGCTTGGAACTGACATTTGCATTTGCTTAGATGAAGCAACTGCCACCCTGTGCTGGTCTGGGACCTGCCCTCTGCCTGGTACCCCCACCAGAAAAAACTGGCCACGAACATCAGCCAACCTGTGGGGTACTTTGAAGCCCTTATGCAGTCCTGGTGGGTGCCCCCCACAAAGAGCCCTGACAACGTTCAGCTGATGAGGACACTGCAGCCAGGAGAGTGGGAAGGGAAGAAAGTGGGATCTCTCCTTGAGGATATTGCATCTGGAAACCTGTATCTATTAATTATGAATAAATGTAAGTAAAACTGCATTTTTAACTTCTACTGGAGAGCAAAAAGACCTTCTGATTTGGAGTGAGACTGATATTTGAAAAATTGAATATATAAGCTTCTTTTCTTCTAGTAAAGTTTCTCTGGCAGAAAACTTCATCAATTTTCTAATTTGTTTATATTTCTGATGACTGACTTAGAAAAAAAATGATTGACAGGCCCAGAGATAAGTGGAGAACTGCTCAGAAAGTAATAACTTATAAATGCTACTTTCATGTAACATTTCCCCACTTATCAAGTCTCTAATATTTCCAAATGAATGAGGTAATGTTAAAACCCTCTGCAATCAGAAAATTGTTTTCCATATAAGCCACATGCTATCTTTCTGTCTGCCTGTAATGTGCCCTGATTGCTAATGTCTATTAATTATTTTTAGTTGCTCATCCAATGTGAACTCCACTATGTATTTTTGTTATCCTCCAAGGATATATCCTGTAAGCAACAAAGCTGTATGTTCTCCTTCGCCTTTTCAACATTTTAAATAATCTGCTCCACATGTGACCAAGAATTTTACAAGAGGTGCTTGTGCCAGTAATATTGTTCTTCATATGTGAAGACATAAACTTTCAGGCAACTAGAAGAAAACTCTTGTTGTGCCAGTGTTTTCAGTGGGCAGCTTGGGTAATTAAAGGCTTGTCAGCCTGACAGTCATCCCAGAGAAAATAATGAATGGCTGAGAGGGACTTGATTAATAAGGAAATAAAGATAGCTAATATAATTACCGCCAACCAACACGGGCTTATAGCAAGCAAATTTTGACTTTTTAATGGAGTTTTAAGTTGCTAAAAGTAACCATGATGGTATAATAGACTTCTAACCGCTACTTTAGATGGTGCTTACTAAATGATGTTTTGATTAACCTGAATGATATAAAAATCAACATGACAGACATTAAAAGGATTAAAGCCTATGTAATTGATCATTCATAAGGGAATTGTTCTTGAACATCTGTTTCTGTGGGATTCTAAAGGCATTAGTTCTTAGCCCTACTCTTCTTTACGTTTTATCACTCATTTGCAAGAAAACATAAAATTATTACTAATAAAGTAGGCAAATGGGGAGGTACTGAGGGGTCTTCAGCTGAACAAGCATTTGAGTAAGATGTGCTGCTAAAGGAATAAATGTGATCTCTGGATGTGGAAATGCTGAAGGGGGTAACAGCCTTTTACCTCAGCATTCAATCCTGCCATACCGCATCCAGCTTTGATGCCCACAGTGAAGGCAGATGTTGAGTAATCAAAGCTAGTTCAGAAGAGCCAAAAGAATGATGGAAGAGTTGGAAAACATGGTTCTTGTGAAAAGGTTCAAGGTGTTCAAGATATCGGAGAACAAAAAGTATCTGCTGACAGCCCAAGATGCACCATGTCGAACACAAACTGGATTTAGAGGGTTCCCTAGTCTGGCAAACAGACCCAAGAACTGGAAACTGAGTCAGGACCATCCGTTCAGATATATGATGCATACTTTGTATAGGGAGGATGATTTGCCACCGGAACACCTTTTCAGTTCCATGATGAATGTCTGATCACTAGAAACCAAAAACTCCACAGGATTTTTCTCTGAAAGGTACATCCTATTTCAAACAAAGCTCATTTCAAAAAAACACGTGGCCTGTGTTATCCAGGTGTTTAGATTAGCTGTTCTTGGAGCCTGAAAACTTACCACTCTAAGAATATGACTGTTCATCAGACAGAAATGTTAGCAGTGATACAAATTTCCTTTAGAAAAAGTTCTCTTCTCCTCCCGGAAAAGTTTCTTTATCTGGTTGAAAAGGATTTTCAACATCCATCTTTTTCATCCACTCCTGAAGTTTTAGGATGCCAGCTGTAGACAAATGATCCTGAATCCTAATGTACACAAGGCTGTAAATGGGCTACCAAGAACAAAACCTGCAAATTTCAGAGAGACAGAAAGGGATGCTGTAGACAAGAGTCCTCAGTTTCGACTCCTGCTCCTAGGCTGTCTGAAAAAAGGCTGTTCTCCTAAGCAAGCCTGGATAGGCTGATAAATGCCCATCTTAAAGCTTTAAGCTATTATAAGGCTTGGCCAGATTTATATGGGTAACCTAGGGATGAAATGCTTTTTATCAATATGCTTTCTACTTGCCCTCTAAGGATGCTACGCTTTTTGTGCATGTGTATATTTATAGCAAACTTATACTTCAAATGATCTTTAGCAGCTGAAAAAATCACCCCAAAACATTATATCACTAGAGAAATCAGTGAACTGGAAAAAAATCACTAAAATTTGCTACATAACCTGCAGAAATTGAGCAGAGTAACAGATGGCTCATGGTATTCTTTCTCCAATTAATGGCTAAAGAGAAATAGCTTACTTGGGGGAAAATTATGCTTTCCATTGAAACTTGGAGAATTTTTAAGCTATAATTTAGGGGAAATTCCAGCAGGCAATCAGCAACTGTTATGACCCTGAATATTTCAGGACTTGACCCTCACAGGGACCAAACCCTGGCCTGCCTCTCAGGATCACATCTTTATTTTATGCTAAGTCTTGTTCCTTACTCCCGTTAAAGTCACTCCAAACCCAAAATCATGAGTTAAAAGGTGGTGAGAAAAGATATAAATAATATGTGCGGTGCAGAATAAATTCACATCTGAATTACAGGCCAGGAGAAAAAACAGCTTCTGCAGAAGGCTCATCACATCCACTGCCTTTCCTTTCATATCTATTTTTCTACCTTCATTCCCAGACTATTTACTGTTTAATAACTCATTCGAGGTCTTGCTTGAATGCTTTGATGCTTCTCGCTTGAATAGATTTTCTTTGAAACATACTCCCTGAGCTGTACGCATCACATTTGCTATGAAACATTTTTGCCCAACATATTCTCTTAAAAAAAAACAAACCAAAACAACAAACACAATTTTCAGCTAAGTTTTTCAAGACCATCCCTCACTTCAGCATACTAAAATTTATCAAAATGGTCAGTGTGGGAGTGAAGGTAAATTCCTTTTAAGGTATCTCTGATGTGTTTTCATTTATGCCACTTGGTTTTATTTTATTTTATATCCAGGCTTCTGTATGTTCCTTACTTTGCATAAGTAAAAATACTCTAAAAACCACCAGCAGAATTGTGCTGTCCCCATGCAAACAAATTTCCCGCTAAAAAAATTAAGAATTTGATCTGCAGAGTAAGATCAAAGCTTGGTAATGATTTATTTTTGACACCATTAGTGATGTCTTTGTCTTATCAAGCTTGACTCCCGATTAAGTTTTGTTTCTACTGTTTGCAATGCAAGGAGATTTTATCCACCTTAATTACTGCTAAAGATTTTCACTTTCACCATATTGAATTTCTGAACTTTCAATGGCTGTTTACTTTGTTTCTTAGTCATTTCTCTAAGACACTTGAAAGTGCATTTTTCTAAAGATTTTTTTTTCCTTTCATTTTTCAATTCCTTCTGGACGGTGTAAATATTTCTCTTCTGTATTGATTTTTGTTCTTTTTTTCCTCCAACAAATGCTAATTATTTTCCTAGAGTTAACTGAAACTGACTCATCTATTTTTGTTCAGCAATTTCAATGCATATATTGCTATTATGCTCCAATAACCTTGCCCACCAGCATTATTAATGCAAGCAAAGCTATAGAAAAAGTGTTCATTAGTTAAACTGTTATTTTAATTAAAGATAATGGTTTCTGTTGAATCCTTTATTCTTGTGTATTCCCTCATGAAGCATAATGCTAATTATCGCAAGGTATGAGTAAGAAGTTTAGGCTTGCAAAGTTGAGCATACCATAGATAGGAAATGACAAAACTAAGATAGGCATCGCTGCCCAATTTGAGCTTCTTGGCACCATTTTAACACAAATAATGGTAGTCATTAAACATAATGATATATTAAACATCCAGCAACAGGAGAATATATTCAGCAACAGTCCTGCATCTAGCTGTACAGATTAGGATGCTATCAAGTATTCCTTATAAAAAGGGTAATTAATCTCGCCTAAATGTGCAGCACTGCCTCTGAAGCCAGCAGAGACTTGCTCCACGGGCTTGTGGGCTCAAGCCTGCCCACAGGATGCAACTGGGGAGAAGTCCAGCACCCTCTGTTCCTGTGGAGGTCAATGGGGACTGACAGAGCTCAATCCATTACAAATGTCAGTCTTTAAAGAGTGGAAGGAAGAGTTTGCCTCTTCCAAAAGCTTCAGAGAGACACACTCAACAGATGCATACAGAAAGTTTTACTAAGCTAAGTACAGGCCTCAATTATGTACCGTGTTGCTCAGAACAGGAGAACAAGTTGCATGATTGTAGAAAGAACTTGTCTGGGAAGTTCTCTGGGTTTTTTTGGCTGAAGCCAATCTCAGGTATAGAAAAAACTACCAAAGGAAAGTGTCTGCACCATACTTCATACTTCATGGCTGGATGTTTCTCGTCGGTAAATGAATTGATGTTCTTATGAGAACATAATCAGCTGTAATGGCTGTAAGAAACATATTCAGAAACCTGGAAGACTGAGCTGGGAATAACCCAAAATGTTGTGTGAAACCCTGCTGCACCGTGAGCAGACGCCACTGCGTAGCCAGCCGTGTGGTTTGCTCCACAGCACGCACAGACCAACGCAGGAAAACTCCACTAGAAGCAAATTCAATGAAGAAGCTTTGTGAGGCTGATCCTTTCATTTTTCAGGATGAAATTTCAAGCACAATTACAAATAAACTCTACTTATTCTGGATTTTGACCAAAATCATCCAGAAAAAACCTGTAAGTGCAAAGCAGAACTGGAAACCCCCCCCACGGTTAGGCATCTTGATTTATTCTTTAACTGAGGGCACCACAGCCTCTTCAGTAGCTGCTGTACCCAAGTACCTCAGGCCTGAGTATAAGCACATCCGTTTTGGCTCTTAACATAGAAAAAGCTTTACTCTGGCTCCTACCTACTCAAAAGCAATGTCTAAACAGATTGTTGCAGCATATGCCAATATTAAAGCAACACAGCAAATCTAATGAGCTCAACAAACAACAGTATTATCTTCTTTAACCTGAGATGACTACAGATGCCATAATTTATATGGCCAGTTACTTCAAAGGCTGTGGCATGTAACTCACACCTGTCATCCTGCCATCTATCCAGTCATTTTGCAACCCAACCCCAATTATGGTATAAAGACATGGGCTCAAAAAGAAGTTTTATGAAAACCATGGTGCCACAGTGGGGAAGGTGGAGAAGTTTTACTCCCAAGCAGCTGCCTAATCTCTCCTTCTGATGTGGTGTGTTTTCTCTGTCTTCAAGGATTATCTGCCTTAAATGAATGCTGGTTAAATGCTTTCCAAATGAGAATTATTTTCTTGGAAACAGACAAACATTCTTCAAAGTCTGCTTCAGAAACCATGGCTCTTAAAATAGAAGATATTAATCTTAAATTCAGTTTGCAGTTTCCCTCTTGCATCCGCCTTTTCCACTTTCCAGGTGGAAATCTTAGATGTATCAAAACCACATGCAAAAGCGTAAGACATGATGCAGATAATTCATGCGTGGAATATGTTATCTGCCTAGCCAATGTAAATATATTTTATTTTAGATAGTAGGTTTCTCTGCTGTGATCACTTCAGGAAAGTGATCACTAGGTAAGCTGACTTACTACTTATGTACATACATACTTAAAAAATCATTTTTGTAGTGCCTTATGTAGTATGAGATGAAACTCTTGAATGTTGGATTTCTTTTTTATCAGTATAAGCAGTAATATTTCTAAGAAATACCTACTTTATAGCTCAACACTTGGCTAAAACTAAAATTATCCTAGAAAGGAGATGATACAGGAGAGACAACTTACATAAAACAAAGTAAAATGTCATCTAAATATAAAGTCATTTTGTGTTACGCTTCAGTTTCAGACTGTTTAGCTGACATACAAGATCACTTTTTTTCCCACACTGGTTGCTCTATTAACTAGGCAAAGAAAAGTTTTTAAAAGATCCCCTTTAGTTTTTTTCTTTAAAGTAACCCTTTGCTAGAAAATCAGATCTCAGACTGAGTACAAAACATTTAGCTACTGTTACACCAGGGGCCACAGACGGAAATATTTAAAGTTTAAAATCAGCCTCTCAGCTAAGTCAAAGACCCTCACTGCACCAAGAGAATAATGCAAAGGCAGATCTGTTTGTTCTGATCTCCTTATAAAGTTACAGGTCAATCTGTATTATATATTATCTGAAAAGTGGCTCCAACAAATAAGTATGTTTGCAGTCTAAAGCATTTGGAGGAGGATTTACCGCCTCAAATGTAGACTTGAAGGTACTTGAATAGGTACATCTGAGTTTACTTTTTAGACTTTGTTTAAAGGCAATAACAATAGGAGGCAATGCAAAAAACTGAACACTTCTGGGGTATCTGAGTAGATATTTATCTCATCCAAAAATAGGACAAAACAACTCATCTCTATTACTTAGCTGTAAAGGAAGCTTCAGATGTAGATGTCTACCTTGGAGATGTCTTAAGAGCCAAGTTGCCTCACTGTGGTCACAAAGCCAATAGCCATTCTCTCCAGCATACATGTAATTTTTTTATTATTATTATTTTTGAGACACCGGTAATAATGAAAAAAAAAGCATTCCCATCTGTGGCACTATTTTCCTGTGAGTCATCTGATAGTAAAACAGTGCATGCTTCTAGGTGAGCAACTTGGTCAGAACGTTAACAAAGACCTGGTGTAATTAGGACTGCAATTTTACAGACTGTTACTGTATAGAAGTACTGCCTTGGGCCTTTCCCCAATTTTTAATCTGTTTACAATCCTTTCGGTCTATATTTAAGCTACCGACTTCTTTAATGCAATTGCAACTTTCTTGAAGTTGATAGAACTCAAAAGTTTTTCAGACCTTCGGTAGATTTTCTGTTTCATGATACACACATATTTTTGAGGAATCCTAAACGCCAGATTGAAATAGATCTATAACACCTTATCACTTTCTTTTCAGTTATTATTTAACAAATTTCTTCCTTATTATTTCTCCTTCCTGGTCGTTAGCTAGAATTTTATCACCTTTGATACTCTTCACAAACTACGGTTGAGCTAGTTTAATTTGCTGCACTTTTCAGTCAGTATATAGTAAGTTTTTCTTTTACATTTATGTGACTTGAACTGCTTTTGATTCCTGTATTCTTGTGAATAATCTTCTATCACTATGTGTCTTCTTAAAGGCAAATAATAATTTCCATCTGATTCTTCCTCCTTTCTACATTATCAAAGGTATCATGAGGTAGTTGCCTTCAATTACCACTTTGGACCCTTCTCTTGAGAATTTCTATCTTCAGAAGCATAGCGTCATTAAAAATCCAGTATTTTCTTTATTTTTCTTCCCTTGTGACTTGCAGAAAAGTCAACAGATGGATATAATACAGTGAAATACTACTATTACTTCCTGTATAGATAGTTGTGCTCTAGAAACATAAAATGTATCCTGGAATATGACTATTACAAATTCAAACAACATGCAGCCTTTTGACCAGAATGGATCTGGATGCTTTGTAAATATTTCTGGTTTCTATTGTGCTGTAGAATTAAGGAGAAACAAGAGTCATCAAAATAAAAACTGCCTTATTTTCTGTAATTTTTTGAAGGAAAGTGAGCAGGAGATAGAGTGTACCAAGCATTTTATTGATCTCCATTGATGAAAAGAAAGCAAAATGTAGGTTTATTTTCTTTATTTCTCCTTGGTTTCAATAGAAATTCTATCCTGTTTCTGTGAAAGCTTCAGCAATGAAAGGTCCACTAGAAATGCCAACAAGCTCCATTAGGTGACATTTTAGTTCTCTAGGCTTTTTTCTATATTCTTGACTATCTGTGAATACAGTATTTGCCACATTATGGGGAAAAGTACCATATATTCAAGCTATTTAATAATCTTATGGCTCTTTGCTACTCTGTTACTTTATATGAAGCATGCACAATAATAAATACCATTGAATGTATGAACTATACAACATAACATTATTTTGTTGAATTTCAGAAACTATTTCATGTAAATTTTCTACTCGGTGTAAGCATTTGTGTTCTGTGTTTTGCTACATTTCAAATGTAGTCGATGTATTTTAAAAACTAGACTTTATCTTCTAAAATATTAGCAGTTTACCTCTATCACATGACAATTCTGATTTAACGTCTTCAAGATGTTTATCAGCAGCCTGTCACCTGCATCTGCCTATTTTTTTACTTTTATCAATAATTTTCTTTTAAAAATAATACTAATAAGTAGATATTGGCTTCTGCTGAGATGAATATCAAAATTTATTGACCTCAGGGTAATATTTACCAATGCAACTTGCAGTCAATAACTTCTTTGTGGAACAGTAACTTTTGTCGTTCACGGAAATATGAAGACAACCTCATGCATGTGCATTAGAGTCTCACTAATCCACACTGCAGTAGACTGTAAACTTACCCAAAAAGTAGATTTCCAGGCTGCTCTATCAAATGTTCTGTACACACCAGTACAATACTTTCTCCTTTAACTGAAATGGAACCTCACTGAAGAGGGAAGGATTAAGAAAAAGGTAAAAAGATTTCATAACAGTCTGCTCTGCTCCCATTTCCTCAACAGAACCTTTTCAGGAACAAGGGAAAATGAATGTTCTGTTGCTGGAAAGAATAACTTTTACCTCTATGCATCCTGTCCACAGCCACATTTCCAACACAAAAACACAATCAGGACCTAACAGATTTTGTTTGGTTTTTGCTTCTGTCCACAATTTCTCTGGTAAACAAAAACATCTATAAAATCTTCTAAGAATTGAAATCTTCCCTTAGAAAAGCTGAAAATTTTCAGCACAATCTTTGAAATAATGGTTCCCAATTATCTATTACTTGTGTAACAGAATTTTGCATGAGAGTCACACTGCCATACCATGCCTGATACCATCTTCCTTCCACCACCATACTTTCCACATGAACTACATCTGAAAGAAAAAAGGTGGCAAAGAGATTCAAAGAATAGTATTTTTAAATAGGACATGCTACAAGGTAATCACACCTGACAGGAAAAAAGTAAACTGCTTTTCCCTGCCTCTGATTCAGACAGACACTTCTGTGGAACTCAGTAGAACCAACAGGGGGGGAGGCAGGGGAGACGTGAAGGTTTGTGCTAATTTCCCTGTGCAAACAGATGTTTCAGATCTCTGTATTAATGAACTTGGCCATGGCAGTCACTTACTGACTCACTACTGGAATGTTTACAGCCATTAGTGTAAGCCAGAAAATGTGTGGCAATGTTTAGCTAAATTACCTCCTCCTTGGCTAAAACAGCCTTCTTTGAGTTGCTTCCATTGCCACCTGAAATATCCTTGTCTGTTACAAACCCTTCAGCTGTCACCATGAATTCAGATTGTCATGAAGAAATCCAGGTTGTTCATACAGAGCCTGATTATCACTTTTGTCAGCTTTGTGTTAATGCAGCTTTTCTAATTTCAATTTGGTACCTCTGGTTTTACACCAGGCTGAGCAAGACTCCAGCGTCTGGTTTGTACCCATCACTAAACCCCAAGCGCTCATTTACATTTTTGTTCTTTCAGTCTCTCAAGTCTCCAGACTAACAGAACAAAACATGTTACCTTCACTGGCAAAAAGCTCCCTCTTCTTACATCTTGTCATTTACTGTGCCATCTCATTTATATTCAAACCTTCTCATTTATATCCTGATGTACAACTGACTTTTCCTCTGCATTTTAAAAGAAATCTTTCCACCCACTTCTTTATATTCATCATCTCCGAATCAGTAGACAAGTCACTGCCTTGTTTTGCTTCCAGAAAAAATTATCTACAGAGCCTACTATGATGTCTTTAGACACCTTTTCCTCTTCCCTTCAACCACCTCCTTGGTACTCTACCGCTTCCACTGCAACTCCCAGTATAAAACACTTCTTCCCTTTGACTTGAGGAGAGCATGTTTTGACAACCTGTCAGCTCACACCTGGGCTTCAAATGTGGTTGTCCCAACAGCTAGAGTGGGTGGTGCCAGTTTTTAGGATGTGGTTTGACACTCTGAAGTTAATTAAACAGTATTTTCAAATCGGGTTAAACTTCATTGAAATTGGTAGGGTTAGCTACCACCATTCACATCATTAAAGATGACAGAGAAACACACATTTCTAATTAAAATATGGGCACAGTGCATGGCAAGTATTCAAAGGTTCTGAAAGAAATACCACTGCTTGAGCATTTTAAGTGAAAGGATATATGGGGCTATCTGTGTGTGTGTATAGGTGAAATTGCATGGCCATGTGTATTTCAGCGAAGCCATATAGGTGAATAAACAGGAGGGCATCCGACAGAAACAAACCCAGGGTATGGCCGCATTGGACACCACAGGTAGGAGCAGAGATCTAATAAAAACTCCCAACTGGGACAGTCAGCAAAGCAAAGCCATCTGTGTATCTACTGTAGACTAAGAGTTCCTCCTGTAGGAAGAGTTTTCCTACAGGGAAAGACTTTGGTTGACCTGGAATTTGCTAAGAGATAAGCTATAGCAAGGATACCAGAAAACGCATCACAGACAAAATACATCAGCTCTGGGAAGAAATCAAAGGACATGCAAGGGAGAAGAATGGGAGAGCCACTGGATGCCCATTTGGGCCCTCAAAGGATTTATGCTTTAGGAAGAGACTGAATGATGCAGATTAAGATCTTGCCCTTTCTGTCAGCTATGGAGCTAGATCACATAAGTGAGAGGAACAAGGTCCAGCCAGAGAGTTTTAAGTACAGGAAAAAGACTCTAAACCAGAACAATCTAGGGAGGACTAAGAAGGCTCAGGGATGCAGAAAACTTGCCCAGTACCAATGAAAATTTATGGGATAAAGTGCCAGTGAATCAGCATGTACTTTATCAGCTGGGCTTAGACCTACTGGTGAGTACCAAGAAATGGAGGCCTCCAACAAGATACAGTATTTCCTTGTAATAGCATCCCATAATAGGAAGGCAGCACAGGTGAGAAAAATGAGCTGCCATGGGCCCTGTAAGCACAACTCTGTGTTTAATATGTTTGAAGGTAAAGAAAAAGTCATGATATTTAGGACACAAAAAAAGAAGCTAAAAGTGGTTTCTAAGCCAAAGGGAACAGGGATCTAGTAGAAAAATTATAGAAACTCATTTAGCTAACGCCTGCACAGTGGAAAAATAGCCAGCAAAATAAAAATATTTTATGCATAAGAAAAGAGAAATGCTTATGGCCAATGTCCCTATTCTGTTCAGGAAGCAGCTGCTTAAATGGAGGAAGACAGGGCACCAAAGCTGAGATATGTGAGAATCAGCTAGATAGTTGTTATTTTGTATTGTAAGGAGAAAAGAAAAAAAAAAAGAAAGAAAGAAAAAAAGAAAGAAGAGATGTGGGTCAGATGAAACAAATTATAGACAGTTAGGTGTCACCAAACAAACTGTTCTTCATTTAAGGGAAAAAGCTGTGTAATAGTTACCTACTAGTGGGATACTTTCCAGAGAAAAAGAGATGGAATAAAGCAGCTTTGGACCTAGGCTGTTGGGGAGTTGGCGGTGCTACTGCCTTTTAGGTGAACAGAACAGAGACATATTTTTCCTGTGAAGATGAAGAAAGGTCATGAAAGATGGAAAAAAAGCTGAAAACCAGTGACCCCAATTGGTGCAAAGGAATACTATGGGGAATAAAGAGGAGACATTTAAGCTTCAAGAGACTTTATGACTAAATACTGACCATAAAGAGTATATGTCCAAAGGCCCTGGTCGACAGGCTTTCCAGATAAGAGGCCTGACTAGAGCATATGGCTTATGTGCCAGTACATCCTTCCCTTGGAAAGCAAGGCACTTGAGTCTTACTCCAGTGCAGGTTTAAGATGCAGCCAGGACATGTGCCAAGAGCTAAGAGCTCTTTCTCTATCTCATTTAAGACATAACCTACAGGATTTGTTCCAGCATAGACGTCTGCTGATTCTGGTTAATAACCAGGAATCATTCTCCCAGTCCCAGTCAGTTTGCCTCCAGAGGGACAGCAAGGGGATGACATCAGAGGACATGAACCCATTTCCCCTTCACCTTGCCATACAGCAATATCCAAGAGGGAAAAGCATTGCTAGTCAGTGAGGAAACATGTAACTGAGTTTAAGCAGTCTCTGGGCTCAGCTAGAGTTTTGGTTAGGAAAAAATATGGTAAAATCAGATCAGAAGCAGAGAAGATACCTTACGAAAGGTTGGACAGATGATCTTTCAAGGTCCCTTCCAATCTGGGTTATTCTACTGAGTCTATGAAAATTAAAGTAATTTGAAATTATTCTTATTCATTATTACAGACAGACGATAACCTAACTCCATGACAGGTTCAGCCCAGTGAGATATATCCTGGCTTGGGCACTGTACCTGCCACACCCGACAGTCTTACAGAGGGAGCATTACATAGTTCACCTCTCTCAGCTCCTGTGGTATCTGCAAATGATATCCTAAGGCTAGCTAAGAAAGGTTTCTGCAAGAACTGAAATATTTAAAATGAGTCTGAGATAAACTGACAGCTGCTTATCAGAACCTAAGGCCAAAGGACTGAGAGTTGTTCCAGAGCCTGGAAGTTTATTGGAGGTATGTTATCAGCAAACCAAAATTTCCATCAGCATAAAGGAGCCTGTGCACTGAACTGCCCAGCTCTCCAAATGTTCACAGATTATGTACAGTTTTGTAGGACTTTATTCCTATTATAGAATATATATTTTTAAAATAAATTATCATTATTGTGATAACTCTCTGTGGTTTAAGTAACAGATTCTGCATCAGCAGACTGCAATTTGCCACTTTCAGAGTTACAAAGACTCCTGCGCTTGTCCCTGTCTCATATTTCCTATTCTTCTCATTCTGGATGGAAAAAACTAGTATTAGTTTGTGAACTAGAATCACAGAATCACAGAATGTATTAGGTTGGAAGGGACCTTTAAAGATCATCCAGTCCAACCCCCCTGCAGTAAGCAGGGACAATGTTACCAGATCAGGTTGCTCAGAGCCCCATCAGGCCTGACCTTGAACATTTCCAGGCATGGGGCCTCCACCACCTCTCTGGGCACCCTGTTCGTGACCACCTTCATGTTGAAGAACTTTTTCCTAGTATCCAACCTAAATCTACCCTTTTCTAGTTTAAAACCATTATCCCTCATCCTATTGCTACATGACCCTGTAAAAAGTTCTTTCCCAGATTTCTTATAGGCATCTTTCGGATATTGGAAGGTCACTATAAGGTCCCCCTGGAGCCTTCTCTTCTCCAAGCCAAACAACTCCAACTCTCTCTTGCCTGTCTTTGTAGGAGAGGTGCTCCAGCCCTTTAATCATCTTTGTGGCCCTCCTCTGCACATGCTTTTGATGCAGCCCAGGATACGGTTGACCTTCTGGGCTGCAGATGCACATTGGTGGCTCATGTCCAGCTCCTCATCCACCAGTACCCCCAAGTCCTTTTCCTCAGGGCTCCTCTCTATCAAATCGTCCCCCAGCCTGTACTGGTAATGAGGATTGCTCCTAAACATGTGCAGGACCCTGCACATGGCCTTGTTGAACCTCATAAAGTTCATATGGCCCCACCTCTCCAGCTTGTCCAGGTCCCTTTGGATGGCATCCCTTCCCTCTGGCACATAAACCTCACCACTCAGCTTGGTGTCATCAGCGAACCTGCTGAGGGTGAACTCAATCCTGCTGTCAGTATCATTAGTGAAGATACTAAGCAGCACTGGTCCCAGTACAGACCATTGAGGGACACGACTTGTCACTGTCTTCCATCTGGACATTAAGTCGTTGACCACTACTCTCTGGATGTGACTATCCAGCCAATTCTTTATCCACTGAACAGTCCACCCATCAAATCCATACCTTTCCAACTTAGAGAGAAGGATGCTGTGGGGGACCATGTCAAAGGCCCTGCAGAAATCCAGATAGATGACATCCATAGCTCTTCCCTTGTCTACTGATGCAAGCTAGCAACAGTTTGGGAAAATACTGACACAAGAACATGCAGAGTTGAAGTGGATGGCAACTGATTACAGCAAATGAGCAATTCTGTGGAGAAAAATCACTGTACAACCTGCAACAAGCCCCTGACAGTGGTGATAGTCAGACTGTTTGCAGCTTGACCTGTAGAGGAAGCAGTTCCTGATCACGACTGAGCATCCACCCCAACAGATTCTGCAAACCTGAAGAGTAATTTGCTGCACTGTTGGAAAATCTGTACCACTGTGACTGTGCAGCCTCACACGGGCACAAGAAAGCAACACTGATGTCTTGACAAGGCAGCCTCCTTGAAGTGATAGATTGCAAACACTGTCTTAAGTAGGAAACCAAAATCTGATTTCTCAAAGGAGCAGGCACACTCAGGAAAAAAATTACTGTCTCCTTTCATCCTGTAATCTGCAGAAAGGGAAATGTTGCTGATTTATCCCCTGGAAGAATGGATGCCAGAGCAGCTAGATGCTTCCTGTGTATAGAGGCTTCAATTTCAGGACTGCATATGAAATAGAAAAAATACAAGTGCAACCTCTTCTTCTCACAACACTATGAATGTATTTCATAATTTTAAAACCACTGAGTATGTGGGGATTTCTAGAGGGAATTTTATGAGAGGACAGCCTCTGATAAAACAAATCTGATGGACACTCAGATGGTGAGTTTGGGAGGGTTTGGCAAAGGACAAGGGCCCTGAGCTGAAACCAGTGGCCTGTCTCCATCACCACTGTTAGCTGTATTAGCTCAGTTCGGTTTTTACAGTGAAGTACCATGGTCTGTGTGACACCAATGCCATCCACTGGCCCTGCAGTCAGACCCAGAAAAGGAATCTTTCACTTCTCTGGAAGCTGGAAGAGAAATAAGCAGGGAGCAAAAGTACCTACAGAAGTTTCAGTGGTTTGGGCTGTTTGGGTTCACTACAAGGAATCATCTGGCAGACAGAACCTGTCAGCATTTAAATGTCACCTCTTGTCTTGAACTATTTTGCTGCTATCTGTTCAGCAAATCGTTCATGGTATCACTCTTCCAAGCCCAATGAGCAATGATGGGAAGTAAAGGAAGAGCTTTAATTACAACATCTGGATTAAACTTTGCAGGAAGTGCCAAAATTAGCCAGTTTTGCCTATCAGATAGGGGTCAGAGATTGGTTAGCACTAGCCCAGAGGAGCTTATCTGCAAGGGTGTACACAGGGATTTGGATGACCTG
>NW_010158930.1:0-16108 GCF_000695765.1 Mesitornis unicolor | reverse complement strand
GCTGAACCCTGAGTTGGTCTATTCATTTTTTGAGAATCCTCACCTTTTATCACTGCAATGTTCTGGAACAAAACAAACAAAATCACTGCTCTGCATATACGCTCTTTGAAGAAGCCCTCATCAATTGAATTAATCAACTCCCTAAAGGTAAGTTTTCAGCCATGACAGTCAAGGTTATTTTCCAAATATATGATTTCTGGGTTAACATTTTTAGTTTCTGCCTGCTGACAGCCAGATCTTTTCACTAAAGGGATGGAAACAGTATTCACAATCATGATCAAATACACTGCAAAATACATATGCACAAACTGAGCACTTTTATCTTCCTGGCCAGCATGTACCTTGAGATAGGCATCAGCTCAGATGAATTTAAACAAACATGCTCCAGAGAGGACACAACTAAAAGCTCGCTGAACGGTCATCTGGTGTGAATAGCAACCAGCACGCAGAGCACTTTGGAAACTATTACAGTTTCCAGAAAAACACCAGACAGAATTTGAAGGTTACACAAGTCGTCTTAATAGAAAACAGCAACAGTCGCAAATATCAATTGCCTATTTTTTTTAATAGCAATCCAGGTGGTGCAGCTGGCAGGAGCCTCCCCTGGGGATGGGGAGCATCCGTGAATTCCCCTGGAGCAGCAGCCCCTGGGGCCTAGTAAGTGGAGAGCTGAGGACCTGCTGCTCTGCTGTAATGGGTGCAAAGGAGAGGTGCGTTGGTGCGAGGTTGGAGAGAGGAAAGCCAGGTAACCTAAACCCAGAACCCCACCACAACCCTCACATACAAGTATGTATCCATTCCACATGCCTAATGCTTACTTAGTCCAGGACTTTTATACTTATGTTTAAATGTAAAATAGCAGGAGCTCATTATCTAAAACACTCATCAATTTTGTCTGTTGCCTTCCAGATTATTCTAATTATTTTAAAAAATTCAAGCGCATCTGTGTATATCGTTTTTATGTAAAAATCACCTAAGTTGTGAATTGTGTGTAATTAAGTTACCTCACTCCAGCAGCAGAAAGTTATTTGGGCCTAGCAGCAGAAATTATGGTTGCAATTTTAAAGTTTGTAATGAAGTATTGAAGTATACGAATGGTCTTTTCCTTTCTAATATTAGGTCACATCATAATTAGGTCACATCATATACCTCAAAAGCAGCAAGTAATTAATCTGTGGCTTCCTTTATTAGATAACTTATTTTAAAGCAGTCAACATATCACTAGCTCTGTGGCAAAAAAAACCTCAACCAAACAAATCTGCCGTTTAGCTTCTTAGCTGTGGGCTTGGCTAGAAAAACAAATCCTGTTCAAAAACCTTTCTGGGCAAGATAACTACCACAGAATTACTTGTCTGTACCTGAAAAGCTGATTTGCTTTACTCCTACACACAGATCTGGTGTGCACTAGAGTCAGCCTGCAAAACACCCCAAAGCGTGTTTATCTGTGCACTTCTCCCTTCGTGGCCCTTGGGGTTGCATGGATACCCTCAGGTGAGCTCCCATCTGACCAGAAGGCTCCTGCATCCTCGCTGGTGTAGTCATCAGCGTCTTTGAAGAGCAGCTCAATAAAGCTATGGCTGATGTCACTCATATGTGATGGATATATTTCCATCATTCCTTGCTCTGCACATGCATTAGGCATGAAACCAACCACATCTGTTTGTACAAGCAGCTCATCACCTGTCCTAGATTTCTGAGAAATAAAGATTTTCCTGCCCAATTCTCTTTCAGCTTCCTTGTTCCCAAATAGTCTGTTCCAAATTTTCTTCACTGAATTTTTCTGCTTCTGTATCTTTTTTTTTTAATCCAGAATGTTGATGTCATCTTGAATTTATCTTGCTAAATACTTTTGTTTTCAATTCTAAGACACCCACCCACCACCACTTACAGGTAGAAAAGATGAATTCAGATGAGTAATAAATATATACCACATGCACCTTATGAGCTCTCTAGTGTTTGCAGAAATGTTTATTTGCCACAAAGACTGAGGCAATATACAGAAAAACTCATCAGTTACATTTGAATTTTTAATAAAATCAACTGTTAAATGCAGATCTTTCACACAAAGATAGCTGGATAGATTAAAATGTCCCCTTTAATGACTATTCAACTTTAAAATGTCTCTGGATGGAATTGACAGAAATTAGTCGTATTCAGTAAAGCAGCATGGAGGGGTTAAGCAAAGAAACCTCTTGTTCACTTTGGACTCTCACTGCCTAACTATAAAGCTTATGCTACCTACCACTACTCAGGTTCTCAGGCCAAGGGATAAAACAAGCAATCACGTAAATGACTGCAGCACAGACCTTTCCTCCTATCTGCCTGCAAACAGAGAAAAAGAGAAATCAAGTTAAAAGCAATCACTGTTATTTCAGCCAGCTAATTTATCTGGAGCTTCTCACATCTCACCATGGTTTCAGTGATCTTACCTACTTCAAATATAGTCTCCGGAAAGAAAGCAGGGAGTGAAATAAGCTCCAAGGACTGTCAATGAGCACAGGAAGTCGCATTGTCCTTTCATAAGCGAGCCTTGATGAAGATGTTAGTTTGTAAGTAGTGTGACATTCCAAGAGAAAAATAAAGCTACAAGGCTTTAAAAACACTTTCTGCAGCTCCACAAAGAAACCCATAAATGCCTATCATTACCCTATACCATCTTGCAACAGAAATAGATTCAAATTGTTTTGATATAAAAAGATACAAATAATTAAAAGGAGAGAATAACAGTTATAAGCAGGGAAGTGCAAAGTTGCAGCATTCACAACAGAAATGTATGTATTAATAAATCGGCACATTTTGGCTTTTATGGTCACATATGTGACAGTAAAAAGTCCCTGCTCAGACTTTGGTCTCATAGATTTAAATGTGGCTTAGCCAAAGAGCAAATGGATCCAGAGTCTGCGGAAGACAGAAAAGGGCAGGAGAGAAGTGAAGGCCTGAGGAGGCAACGCTCCTTATCAACAGTCATCAGCAGCTCACGAGCAGAGCTAGGACGAGCATCCTTCCCCTGTGTGCTCTCAACAACCCAGTGCAGCAGAGGCAGCGCAGGCTCACGGCAGAGAGAGTCTCAAAGACAGATCCAAAACTGGTCACTAGACTGTGGCCAAGAGGGAATGCAGGACACTGGAAAGCTGAGCCCAGTTAAGCATTAGCAGTTTTGCAGTCCCTGAGGTCTTCTCTTCGATGTGATACTTCCCTCACAAAGCAAAGACAATGGCTGTGTTCACCAGAAGGGCTGGATTTAGGATTCTCTACACACCAGTGAAGTCAGATCTCATCTCTTTTCACTGCAGCCAGTAAATTGATAAATGTGGAATAAGAGTGAGACAAAGAGGAAATCCCTGGTTTGCCTAGGCATCTCTGAGGACAGACTTCATAAACTTGCCTAACTTGCAAGAAGAATCCCACCCTGCACGTGGAGGCCCATGGACAGTGTTGGGTCTGGATCAGCCACAGCAAAGAAACTTGCAAAAGCAAACTTCTGTGATTCATTTCTGCAACATGGTTATTGCTGTTATGCCTCGCCCTTTCTAAGTCAATACAAATGGCTTAGAGGTCTAAGTTTTTATGGAAAGTTAAAAGTAATCCTATGCATAACATTTGTGATTAAGGCACCATCCTTTGGCTCTATAGCAATTATCTGTCTGCTCTGTAAGTGTACAAACTCCTCTTTGAAAACCCCTTAGACTAATTTCTACACTGACATACACAAAAAACATATTCAAGCAATGACAATGAAATAAAGAAACTGTTAAATTATTTTTAAAAGACACACACTTGAAAATATATGCTATCCCTTATCTGTCATCTGCTGACTGACAAAAGTGAACTATTTGGGGTAGGTCCTACCTCTGCAGGACCTAGCATGCTGTTGGCATTACTGAACCAGGAGAAACGAATCAGCCAGGCTGGGTTTTATAGCACTGCCTTGCGTTAAACCTCACCAGGGCTGCAGGCTGCAACCCAACCAGCTGGGCACTACGAAGCTGAATGTATGAACTGCATCAGTAACCTCACAACTTGACTTCACAGGACAGATAATGATGTTGTACAGTTTCCAGTTCAGTGGCATCAAACTGAACTTAATATGTGGGCCACATCATCAGGCCAGCATTCATAGGAACACCAAATTCATCACATTTTCAAATGGCCTGGGAATGGGAGAGTACTCCAATTAAATTTCTTGTATCAGCATTCAGCCAAACAGAATTATCTGAACTGCTAAGGACTGTTAGGCTCCTTACATCTTTTAAAGCCTTCTATCTGATCTATTTATCAAGCATATCCGGTAATAACAAATTAACAAAATAGAAAAATCCCTAAATCCAAACATGGTCATTCATGCACCAATGGGAAGCTGTCACTTCCGAGCTCCTTAAAGTCATCCTTAGTGCATCTATTGTCAGCAAACTCACTACAGTATTCCTATCTGGAATATAACAAAAGCACTGAATGAAACAAAATACCTATCTAAACAAGTTAAAAGTAATAAGGACTGAATTAATTACTGAAAAACGTAAGCCAAACATACTAATAACATGGATGTGACCTTATGACAGATCCATAGACACAAAAGGATAAAGGACAAAGCATTCCTCTTTACAGTCAAACTGACTACATTGGCATCTATGTTATGATATGGAAAAAGCTTCAAAATGGCTAAAGGCTATAGCTCTCAGTCATATAATTACAGGTAATGTTACTCTTTCTTCATGATCAAGGAAATTAATTTTCAGTGAGAAAAGTACCCACATTACTTTTTTTTTTTACCTTCAGAAGGCAACAGTAATGAGATTTTGGACAGACAAAAAATGGATTATAGCAAGCTTTCATTATTATCCTCATACAGAGAGGGCAGTGCAATACACCACAATAACACCCTGAGAAATACTTCAAATTCTTAGAGGCCAGAAAGAACAGATATTAAATTTGCGAAAAGTGTCTGGGAATGCATGGTCTTTAATAAGGACTCATTCATTTATTAATGCAAACTGGTACTAAAGGACTTCCTGTAGGTTACAAGGCAGGAGGGAAAAATATCCAAACACCATTAAAAAACAACCATTGACAAAAAGCCATTCACCTTTTTCATTTATTTATTTGGCCTGTTTGTTCCTTCCATAAGCAGCAACACAACAGCCTTAAGAGCTGGTTCTGCCGAGCTGCACAGCAGGAAGCTGCACGCAAGAAAACTTCTTCTCTTTCCCCAGCTTAGAGGTAAGCAACAGCCAGGATTGCTCCTGCCTGTGATAAGGGGCAGGGGCGCAGCTGGAGGGAGCACGGCTGGGGGCAGGGTCTGGCCAACACTCTGACCCCCATGCTGGGCTCAGCTGCTCCAGAGCACAACACATGCAGCGGCTCAGCAAATGTCACCTCGGAGGCTCCTGTGTGCTGCCACGAGTGACTCTGCTTTGCAGGTGAAGGGGAAGCAATGGTTTGTGCTGGCTTTTAGCGGTGCAGGATGGTTGTGAGTGTGTGCTGATATCCTGCAGAGGCAATGGCTTTTCTGCAAAACCCAGAAGACGCCCACCCCTCATCATGATACAACCAAAACATTTCTGAAGTTTTCCATAAAAGGAAGGGAGATCCTGAGAAAGCCAAGAGGTGACTGCCAGGGCATCCTCCCAGCCAGGGAGGAATTTCTAACATGTAGATATCTAGGTTTTCCGATTCAAGGGAAAGGTTTGGTAGTGGGTGTTAGGCATCTCAGACCATGGGCTACTCTAGAGTATTCCCTCAGTAATTCCTGCTCTAGACAAGAGACACTTTCCCATTACTTTCAGTTTTGCTGGAACTGGCACAGTGCTACTTGTGGCTTTGATTACTGCAAATCAGCATTTTAAAATGAAAATTTTTTTGTTAAAATTTCCATCAGCTATATGGATTATCTTGGAATTACACCATGAGGTTAGCTCAGAAAACAGCCCATTCTTCCCAAGATGTTTCCTCTGATGGATTTGGAAATGCCTTTACTTCTGAACCAATTTTGTCACTAAATTCTATTAACAGACACGGGAAATGTATCCTTATTTCCGTTCATCATTGGATAAAGCAATTGCAAACCTTTTACAATGTGAACTGATAGTGGCCAAAGCCAGAATGTGGGTGATTCACGTAAATCAACAGCTTCTAGCCATATCATTACTGACTAGGGATGGGTGACACAGCATTACTAGCAAGCATCTAGGAAAGGCAGAAAAGCTGAAAAGTGTCACGTCTTACTGAGTTCCTCACCGAATAGCAGGACAGATGCCCTAATAAGCCTGCCTTATTTATTCAGTTGTGCTACAGGGTAATTAGCAGGGCTGGAGACTGAAGAGAACAGCCAGGTAAGAGGTTAAATGTGCTCTGTCACAACACTGCTGACCCCCAGGAACCTGCCTCCAGCTCTCAGTGCCATTTGCAAGTGCTCTGTTACCTACTTCAGTGAAGCTGGGTAGCCATGACTCTATTTGTTTTTTTTCAATGAAGTCTTCTTTTTCTTTAAACAGACTTCTGAAGTTTAACAGGAATAAAGTAATATACATGTCCTAACGTAAATATTCCATGGCCTTTTTTGCATGACCTTTCATCACTTTAGGGATTTGCATAAAATTAACATATTGGAAACAAGTCAGGAAAAACAATCAATTCTTGTTTTGGAAGCCAGCACTTTATGCAACACTTATAAATGCTGCTTACTGCAGAAAAACTCTTTCTCACTGAACAGTTAAGATATTTTTACAAAACACAAGCAATTAATGTTAGACTTATTCTTTGGCATCTCAGCTGGACAGCCCTGACAGCCAGGTATCTCACTGGCCATGGCAGACAGGAATGAGAAGAACACAGATCATCGTCACTGAAAACAGTGAATCAGATACGTGGGCAGGATGAGTGAGTGCCTTGGCACCAGGGTGATGACTGAAGAATACTGGCAGCCAAATAGGGTGCAGAAAAAAGGCTGTGTTTTCAGGATATGTTGAACTATAAGAGGAGAAAAGTTTGTTATGACTGATACGGCAGGACAGGAGTTCCCTGCATCCTTCCATCTATGAAAACTTTGGTTTGCAATCCCCTTTCCTGCTGAGAAGCACACCAGTGGAAAAACTGTCCCACATACAGCAGCTAAAGTATGTTCATACTGCAAACAGCAATGAGATGTTGAGATACTTACCCTAGACAGCTATCTCACATAGTAATTGGACTACACTGACTTTTGGGCAGTCTGATCCTTGTTGCTTCTTGTCAAAAGGACTGTACTGCTTTCAGCAGCCAAGCCAAGCCAAACCAGACATCTTGACCTCATGCTTCAGGCTTGAGTGCAGCCCTGCCCTGACAGGCTACTGAGTCCTGTTCCCCTGAGAAGAAGGGATGGAGAAGAGCAGAAATGGGAAACCGATCTCTGACCTTGCAGACAGTCCAGCTGCTGTGGGCTCCTTCCTCCTACAAAGCGAGGGAGCAGAAGCCATAGGCAGGATCTGAGGCCTAGGATCTTTGGATCTTTGGGTTTTTTGGTCAGAAGCCCAGCAGGTGCTGCACCACAGAGTATCTTTTTCCTAGCTCATCTCATCTGTTGACTAGCTTCAAAGCTTATCAGAATAACTTTAAGATGACAAGCTACTTATAGCATCCTTCTTCTCATCTCATTGTAAGAACACCCAGCCTCTGTCTTCTCACAGTCCTCTGCTCCCAGGCTGGTGTGCAGGGTGTCTTAGCTCCTTTACACCATCTCAGCTCCATGGCAGTCAACTGAACTAGATTTATCCTGCCCCTGCTCAACCCTCCCTTGTCTCTGCAACGAGTCCTTCCTTACAGCCTGCTGCCCATGCAAAGCCTCTGGTAGGAATGGAAAAACCGCACACTCAACGGTGTTCTCCAATCCAGATCTGAACTAGAAAGCAGCTGGAAAAGAAATTAACTGCAGTAGAAGTTTTGAAATACGAGTTCGTTGGATGGACTGGCAGGAGAATCAAGTTTCTAATTTTTTTGCCCTTTTTCCCCCCCCTCAAGTCAAACCTGAATTAATTCAAGGGTGGGCCACATATACCAGAAAGTCACACTAGGTGTTCACAGTGGTCCCCTTCATCCTTACAGTTTGTGAAAATCAATGAAGGAAGAATTTCAAGATTAAACAAAAGGCATTTCACTCTCCGGATCAGATTCTAGCACACAAACCAGCCTGAAGACCAGTGCCCAATGTCTTACGCACAAAAAAGGCACTTCTTCCTTCTTACTGCAATCTTGTGCTATTCTCCAGGCTCTTATACTGAGCTGAGGTAAGGTCCTTCTGGCATTGCAAATAGGCAGTGTACTGCTTTTTTAGCTTCCAGGTGGGCATCAAACTCCTACAGGCCATACTACACAGGGGCCCTCAACTCCCTGCGTGCACACGAGAGGACCGTCACTGGACAGATTTCACAGTAACAGGCTTTTCATTATGCACCACAGCACTGTGACCTCAGACAAACCTGGATTCATCTCCATTTACAAGTCATGGAAAGAAAATGATGGAAAAGGTCATTCAATACTAAATAATATCTCATTGAAAATACAGCACTGAATTTTTGGTTAATCTAGGACATATTCTCATGCCAGGGTCACTGACTGTGTTCTACCTAATGTAGTATCAATCTGCCCAGGTTCAAGCAGTGATAACTCTGCATGAAGCTTCATTTAGAGGAATGTTTGGCAGTTATAGCAGGGGTAATCTGGTTATTAAGAGGCCGGAGCTATAGGCTGCAGACCTGGACATGTCACATCTTTTGCAAGAAACCTTGACCCAGTTTCAGAAAACCAGCAGACTTAGACTCTTGAGTCTAAACTGTTGGTGTAAGTGTCTCTGAACCTAAATTTTCACCTCATTAAGTAGCAGCAGAGTTGCCCTTCTCCTGCTGGGATTAAGAGGCTCAGTTTATGGACATTTGCAAAGTGCTCCAACACTCTCAGATCAGAGAGTAAAGCAGGGCTGGGAAACCTTTTTCTTCATGAGGCCCAAGCAGGTTTTCAGCAGTTACATGTTAACCTCCTGTTCTCCAACAGTAATTCCCAAGGAAACCAAAACAACATAGTGTGAGCTACAGGAAATGAAGCTACAGGTTATATCCAACTGCATCCCAACTACAAAGTGGCACACCATGATTCACTAAGCACTTTTAGAAATGTTGCCTATCATGTTTCTACAGCAGACCTAGTAAGTAATACGCATAGCTGACTTAAAGAAGGAGAAACTATATGATGTGCTCAAAGCCACAATGAGTACTTTTGCAAAGTATCAAAATTGCAATTCTAAACTGGGAAATCCTGATTTTTACCTCACTGTTTGATCTGCGAGTAGGGTTGCCTTCCACTTAAAGCTGAAGCTCCACATGCAAGCGATTTTTCATTCCTACTCAAATTGCTTTAGCTATTTTTAGGTCAGATGAGTAGAATAAATATCATTAAGGATTTTTCAGGCATTTTTAGAACTGATTCCTAACAAAAAGAGAGATCCTTTTCACAAAAATATATTCTCTAGACATCTATCCATAAAGGCACTCAGACCTTTTGATATTGTAATAATCAAATAATGAAAAAAAATACTGAGTTAACCATGTTAGGAAAGCTGATACTGAACATTTACAGCAGCTATTCAGTATAAAAACTTTTAGCAGGCATGAGCACAGTGGAGCAGAGATGGACTGGACACAGAGCTAAGCTGTGCTATAGGAACATAGAGAAAAAGACCAAGCAATTAGAAATGAGGACTGTGAAGCAAGATGATATATAACGAACACTACTATATCTCAGCAAAGTTTGGTAGAACATTCTTTAAAAACACCTCAGCCTAATAAATGGACATTAGCCCAAAGAGGTGTCCTGGACTGCTTTCGGGCAGTGGAGCTTAGTGGCTGGGACTGGGGGATGAGTCAGGAGATGAAGATTGTGCTCCTGGCTCTCCTGGGCACCAGGATTAAATCATCTCTTTTCCTTCTGTCACTGCTTCCCTCCCTGCCTTGCCTGTTTTGAACATGGACTTTCTGGGACACAGGGGTCTCTTTGTACCTCCTTCTGGACAGAACACAACAGATACCTTCTGTGCTGCATACCATGGGTATTCCACAAAGGGAATGGTACAGCTGTATTCACACAGCACCACGCTCTATGTACTCAACTCAGAGTCACCTAGGGACTGCTACACCATGCAAGCAACACCATCACAGACCTGCTTTTCCTCCATGCACATGTTCTTACTGCCTCATCTGCATGTTTGATACCATCCATACTTTTGCTTCATCCAGGACAGCACAACAACCTCTCCACTATCTGGCATAGCTGAGAGTCTGACAGAATAACATCCTCTTCTGCTCAGCTGACTGTAAGAAATAAAATTCCGAATGTTACTTGCCTGGAGTCCCAGGAGGAGCATACAGCAGATGCAAGACTATGACTGAAAGCTTTCCTGACCTCCACCATGACCAAAGAGCTACCCTTCCCCTCAGGAAACATTCTTTATCCTGACAGGCAGTAAGTTCCTGTAACTGGTGCTAAATTCAGGAAGACCTGCTCTCTCGGGCAGTTGCTACAAATCCTTTTGGCCAATTGGCAGAACAGAGTCAAAAGAGAGACAAAACTTTTTGGGAAGGATTGTACAGAGAAATAAAAATGACAGGAGAAATCAAGGGAACACAAGACAAGTTCAAGGAGGAAGCGGGACATGGGATGCTGTCCCCTCTGCCTCTCTGACACAGCTGCTTGGGCTGGAAGGGATAATGCCATTGTTTCTAGCTCCCAAAATGCCAGTTCTGGAGCCAGGTGGCAGTTGCAACACATCCGACACACAGAACAGAGCAGCCAAGGGGCTCACTCACGCCGCAGGTCACACCTGCTCTGCTGTCAGCCATCATTAGCTGTCTGTAATGAGCAAACGGCGACAATACAATAATGGAGACGGGCTACAGAGGCAGAAGTTAATAAGTAATGAAATGTTCTGGTCCCAGTTTCCCTTGCAGAATGACTCTGAGAACCCAAAGAGAAGCATGTGCTTCTCAGAAACCAGAAGTCACTGCTCTGATAAGCTCCCAAATCTGAGTTCTAGCAAAACTGGCCAATTACCACAGAAGGGAAGACAAAACCCTTGGTCACTCTGCAAGGCACATATGTATTTCTATATGTACTTATCTTGATGGTTCTGTTAACTGAGACTTAAGCCCCATGCATAAGAATGCCATTCACAGTGGGTGTGCAGTGAAATTGGTACAGTCAAGTATGACGTATCAGCAAATACTCAGCATTACTTCAGGAAATGGGGAGCCCCAATTGACCCCAAAAATACTCCTCCTAGGTATCAAAAATAAGCAAAGAGGCAGCACTATCTTCACCTCTCTCATTAACGTGAAGCTCAAATGTGCACACTTCAAAGAACTGTTTAACATCTTCTGTATTGTTACTCCTTTCATAAAGAAAAGAAGACAGCTCTCTGTCTTTGGGCAGGGTGCTTGGCTGGACCACACTCACAAAAGATTTCTAGTCTTGAAGCAATACAGCCATTTCATCACTGCGTCCAGTGAATCTCCTTCAGCATATACCAGTGTGAAGAGTAATCCCCAGCAAATGCTGGCTGTAGCAAGCGCTTTTCTGCTCCACTACTTCTGAACATCTCCAAGCAAACATTGAACAAATTGCACAAGAAAGGGGTCAGTGCCATCGTGAATATTTCATCTAGACAGCACAACTAAGTCCAGCTTAAAGAAAGGGAGAAAAATCACTTATCAATTATTCTTTTACTCAATACCACTTGTTCTTCAGTAAAACACTGCAGAGTGATTTCTCTTGCAACCAGGAGAAAAAACTTCCACTCTTGGCAAACTATTTTTGGAAACTGAAAATCTCACTCGCTTTTTTTTTTAATCCCTGTTTAGAGGAATTTTATGATAAGGATGCAAGCTTTGCAGCTTATTAAAAATTATACAATTAAGATTTTAAAAACCTACAAGAGTTTATTTTTTGTACTAAACTTTGCTTTTACAGATAATCATTGCATAGCCAAGTTTACCTCTCTTAGACGGGTATTTTTCCAATTTCTAACACTCCCTTACATGCTACCACTTAACTGTCATAAATGTTCTTGTAGAAACATTTACCCTTTCTGCCATTTTTCTGTCCACCAGACAAAACCTTTTTTTCTTAAACAGGATCATCAACCAGCCCTGTCATCTTACCTAGGCTTCCAAATTTTGTCTCAATAACTGGTTTTCCTACTTAGGTTAAAAACTACACTTCCCTCCTAAAAAGTACATTTGGAATTGTTTACCACTGAAGCTCAGGCTGCAGTTTCTAGCGTAACTGTTGTTTTGTCCCAATGTTGCTCACCATCAGAATTTCATCAAATATCTCAGAAAGTTTGTGCTGTATCAAAGAGCCAGTTCTTGGAGATCTCTGAGTACACAAGAACATCACGTTAACCTTCAGAGTTGTAGACTAAACTCTGGAAATGAGAATCTGAAAGGGTAAAGCTCTAAATGGCAATTAGACCTTACCAATTTGGGGTTTGTGATGTTGCATTTTTAGGCAGACTTTTGATTCTAGAGGTTCTTGATTCATGACTACTCATGGTTATTAGACTTATGGTTAGTTTACAATCAGTTTTAAGAATTCAAGTATCATCAAGTCACATCTGAGTTCATGCTGCTGCCAATTCTACTTCCTGCTATGTAATTTATCTTCAGCCTCACGACTGCAACGTACTCCACTCCCACCTCTGACCTCTCATCCTCATTCCCACCACCTCCTGGGGTCTGTGAGGACAACAGCGGCACTTCAGAAGTGCCTATCTGCCACGGCAGTGCAGTTGCTGAAGCTCTGGACCTTTCCTCCTTTCAAGCTCAACCACCTCCAGAACCTCATCCACTAGAAAAGGCTGTGCCTAAATCGTACCAGTATGATGAGACACAGACAACAGAGCAGAGGAAGAGGCTGGATTCTATTCTGGGCTCTGCTACTGATGTACAACACAAAAACGGGCAGACAGTAAGGCCTGTCATCCTCCATTGCTAAGACTAAAAAAACTGGGAGAGTGACAACCATGCCTATCTTTATGTATAAAATATTTTTAAATGGTTGAAAGACACTGTAGATGCCGACTAGATACTATTAGATACTGCTCCTACTACAGGGCACTTTTTCATTCACAGACATTATGCATAAACTATTTAGAAAATCAGCCGCAACTGTGTTTTTTAACTCACAGGATATCTGGAGAAGATAAACTCAGCAGCCATCTCCTGGGAAGGGAAAAGAATGATCCTGTCTTTGGCAGCAAACACTCACTGCACCTCATTATAGTTTCTAGCAGAGTAAAGGAACCAATATTAGCATACTTGGGCTCTGTACAGCAATAGCTTGGTAAAACTCCATGGTGTGTGTTATCCAGTAAAGCTGACTAATGGACCTGTCCAGCCTCAAAGTCTGTAGATCTGTGAATTCATTTTATAAAGAGAAAGTTTCCTGAAGCACTTCTAAGATTCAAAGCAGGATGCTAATAGCCAGGCAATCCTCTGACACTTCATGCTGGAATATGCCATGGCTCACTGAAAGAACAAATAATCTCTGTTAAACCTGTCTGCAGAAGAGCAATTAATACACAACAAGAGAGACTTACGGGTTTGGAAAAGAAAACTAACAGATTTAATGAAACAATAATACTAATACTACAGGATAATAATGTAAATAGGAAAATAATGAAATATATACAAATACATAAAAATATATATATAAATATAAAACCAATCTAAAATCCTCCTCTCAGGCTCCTCCCAGTGACGATTACGTCACCAGAGGCTCTGCAGAGCAGGGCGCTGGAAAAGTCCCAGACCAGACCCAGCAGCAGGTGGGAGCAGGATTCAGGAACTGGATTCAGGAACTCATGGATCAAGATCAGAGGCAGACAAATTAGCAGAGTTCTGCTCAGACTTTGGACATTGCAAAAGTGCAGGGGAAAGAGAAGGGCTGAGACTCTCCTGATCCCTCAGCTTTATACTGAGTATGACGTATGTGGGATAGAATACCTAGTTGGTCAGTTTTGGGTCATCTACCCTGTCTGCTCCTTCCTGCAGGTGTGAATATGGCACCCATGGTGAGACAGTTGCCTTGCGATATTTACATACCAAACCAGCACTATCACTTGTAGAAATGAACACTGTCTGGAAAAACATGCCGTTAGTTTCGGAAAGTACAGCCACTTAGGAGAGACTGAGCTGAAAAGTAAAATCACTAAATAGAAAATGAGTTCGATTTAGCTCAAACTGGGACTTTGGGATTAAAGGTTCATCTAGCCTGGAATGACATTCTCCACAGCAGACAACCAGACACTTAGAAGCAAGACAAATATGAGCTGTTCTTCCCCCATTACACCCTCCTTACTCCCACCAATCTGCTCCCCAGAGGTTGAATCAGTGGCTAACTTGCAGACCAGTAAGTTCAGTAGCCATCACTGGTTCTCTTCTCTTGAATGTCTAATCCTTTTCTGAAGCAACCTGTGCTTCTGTTTTCCACATCCTTTGGCAACAAACTGGAGTTATCATCCTGTATCTCCACACCAGCATCACAGCACCGTGCTCTGCACCTTGCAGAGATGGGGAGAAGGACCAGCTGGGGTCCTGATGGGGGTATTGCTGAACCCCCTTTCTGTGTCCTACAGTAAAAGCAGAAGGAGGCTGGACATGCTATGTAGCATGTCTAAACCACAATCTGGGACAATTTTCTGCTGCTCTGTTCTATAACCTACAATACAAATAACCAACAGAAAAGAACACTGCACTGAAGAGCTGAGGAGCTTTCAAAGAGGCAATACAAGAAAAAACAATTTCTAGTGAGCTGTCCTCCTTGTAGCACATCCATACCTCCACTTCCTCATCTCACAGAAGACAAGATCAAGTCACCTGGAGGTGAAATGAAGGCTGATAGAAAGCTGCAACAGTCACAATAAACTTCAAGGGATGGGTACAAGCTGGGTTAATGTACAGTCCTCCACCAGGAAGAGCATGTCCTCATGTACCTCTTTGTGGACACTCCTGCAGTGTTCTTCCCCTGCCATTTGTCAGCAACCATGTTTGCAAACAGACGCTACAGACATCCCAGTGCAAGAGTACTTACCTGGTACAGTCAGCTAAATGAACTGGGGAAGCACCCTGTAACAAGCCCTCGTGGGCTCCTCTGGGCATGAACACTTCATTCTCATGCATTTTAGGCCATAAATTGGAGATGACAGCAAAGTAATCAGGAGAGTATCATGCTGAGCCTCCTAATTCTCCTGGGCCTCCACTGATTATATAGGAGAAATCCAAGCAGACATGGAATTAAATCACTTCCCTCATATTGGACCAGCCGAAGCTGTTCCTTAAATGACAGATTGCTAACAGCTCCCTTAATGACATCACCCAATATGTCATAAAATTTGCTGCCAACTCTATGGATTTTTTTCCCCTAGCCAGAAGCATTCCCTGGCTGTGGAGCAGAAGCTTCATTGACAAAATGTGGATCAAGAAGTAACCTATAAAGGGTTCTCAGTGCAAAAGGTAAGTACCACCCAAAAACTCATTGAAGAATTAAATTATCCTTCTTGGCACTGCTTTCATGGAACAATGCCCCACGCCAGATTTCTCAAAGTTTTTGTGATTCAAATTATCCATCCACCATCTCTGCAGGTAGCACTAAAACTCAAAGCTTATCCAGATCTTTGCCAGATTACTACCCTTTGGCGAAAACTGTTATCTTCTTACTGCTTTTGGAAGGAAACTCTTCCTAAATAGGTATTAGCATTAGAGAAGAAACAGATATAATACAATAGCAAGGATTATTTACCCAGAGTTACACTATTATCCCTTTACTTCCAGGCTCACACCAGTTTTTCTGTCAGAAGCGCAATAAAGTGACAACCAGAGCATACATAGCATGAACAGCCCTTGAGAATTTCTAAGAAACAATTTGCAGGTTTTTCTCTATTCTTCAGACACCAGGAATCCAGCCTGCAGCAATGCACCACAAATGACTACCCATTTCCTTTTAAAATGTTACAGTGGAACCCACTTAGGCAGCCATCAACCATGATTGCAAAAAGGGTGCTTAATCACAGAATCACAGAATCACAGAA
>NW_010158929.1:84123-102373 GCF_000695765.1 Mesitornis unicolor | reverse complement strand
CTGTGATTCTGTGATTCTGTGATTCTTCTCTCCCATGGGACTGCGTTGCTGCCTCCCATCCTAGTTCACAGGGGAAGCATCTCCCACATCCTGGGGACACTGCAGAAGGCAAAGCTGCACTGAGAGCAGCAGAAATTGTGCTCGTACTCCCCCATCACCCAAGTGCTGTACAGGGCAGTGTGAACAACATGTGGGTCTGGCACAGGGGGCTTTCCTCAGGGCTGGGACAGAGGATCCCCCAGCTCAGGACATCTCACAGCTGCCTCGACCTGAGCAGGGACAATGAAATCTCTGAAGAAACTGGTCCAGTCTCTCACTTGAGGATTGGATTTAATGAGCAACCTCCAATTGACTGTAATAGGTCTGGACTCTAAGAAATCTGAGTCTAGATCTAATAGAAGCATCTTCAGTGCATTTTATTCTGAAATGTGTTTCAGGGAGAAACAAGTGGATGCAGAGAGCCAGTTTGCCCTGAATTAAAGAGCAGTGCAACTTGCTCTTTCCAGCACATTCAGCCAAGCCGCTTTGTCCCTGTGCAGTCCCAGACCCATCACACCCCACTGGCTCTGCGTTCATCAGCAGAGCTGTGCTCATCCCTGAAGTCACAGGTCAAGAGTCAGCCAGTCCAGAGAGCAGACACCCATCCTACTGCTGACACCCACAGGACCCCATTTCACTCCACTCTCACCCCACTGTCACAGACGGAGCTGATCCCAGGAGGACGCAAGGAGGCGCTGAGACACCCATCCCAAAGGATGGGTTTGAAGGAAGGACTTTTGTGACTCATCCCAATTGGCCACGTGGACTAAACAGCAAATCCAGGCTGCCGGCGCTTACAAGGTTTAATTTTCTAATTGAAATTTCATGGAAAAGCTGCACCTTTCTGATTAGTTGCCCCAGCATGAACACTCTCTCATAACACAGACATCTGCCCTCCGGACTAACCTTTCTAGAAGCTGCATCAACAAAGTAATGCTAATAAAAATATCCATCTGTGCTTAAAGATAAACAAAGCATTAATACACCAAACTGCGGCTTAGATTATATTAGAGTCAGCTTTAATGATATTACACATCTGTTAGGATGTATTTCCCACCCGGGCCATCTCTCTCTTGCTTTTTAAAATATCTTTGTACGAAAAAATGCAAACGTGTTTCCCTGGGAGCCCTTTGCGTGCGTCACACTTGCAACCAGCCCTGCTCGAAAGCCCCATTCCCTGAGACACCCTGCTGGGACAGGCCTTGGGGATTAGGGTCTGTAACCTAAACATTATTGTACTTTAAAGAAAATGCTCCCCAGCTCTCTCGACTTGGGTTTCAGAGCCTCTTCAAAGGGCTGTTTTCTTCCCTTCCTTGGCAGCAGGGGAAAAACTATTTCAAACCCCAGAAACCAGACACTTTGCCGAGTGCCTGCAGAAGTGTGTGCGTGCCCAGGCATTGCTGGGAAAGACATGGCATCCTAATCCTCCTGGCACTGCCAGGGCTCACTGCGAGGCTTCTCAGGCTGGAGACGCTAATTCTGGGGTTTTGTTCCTGTGAGATGCTCATACGCAGTAATTGGGAGAGAGAAGAGGGGGGCGTGCTGCAGATTTACCCTCATTTTCTGTAATACTTCCCCCCTGAAAAGGAGGAAAACCGATTTAACATGTTGGAAATATTATATTAAGAGAACCAACAAATCTGTTTCTCCCAGCAGTTCCTCTAAAAAGGCGGTCTTATCCTGTTCTCCATGCACAGCAAAGCTGTCTGGAAGTTGAACCCTGGAATTCACAGGATCGGGATGAAATTCAGCCTTTCCCTTGCCTCATGTCCATACATCTGTGAAATGGGTACAGCAGTCAGTGCCCATCCTCCATGCCAGAGGGAAGCTTAATCACCAAATAAGGAATATTTTCACCCTGCCAAGCTTTCAGAGTTGGGTTTGAAAAACCAAACCAGAAGTATCTCCATCCTTATTGTCAGTCCTTTGGAGAAAGAGCTGCTTTTAAAGCATCAGAAACCCAGGTGCTAAATACAGACAAACACCAGTTAGAGCCCAGTAAGGGGTGGGTTCACCCTGAGCTGGAACAGGTTGCTGTGTGCCTGTCCCAGCAGAGGATGAGCATCACCATCCCCAATCACTTTGGCTGTGCCTCAGTGGGGTCTCCTAGCAGCTCCAAAGGCTCAGACATTTCTCCTCCGACTCCTGCACCGTACAGCAGTAGCCACCAGTGACATCTTGCTGCCTGATACCTTTGACTACCTCTGCTCCATCATCTGAAAAAGTTTCCTCTTTGACACCCTTGGGGTTATTTGACTTTTCACAAGCTACACATGCAGCAGCTGAGAGCAGAAGCACATCCCTGCAGGGACCAGCAAACTGCTGGTGCTGAAGTGGAGAGAGCAGGGGCCAGCGCGGACGTTGTTTGGGGCAACCTGGGAGCAGGCTCATCCCTGAGCTGAGCTGGCTCGGCAGCCCATCCTCAGTGCCTCGGTCCTCCTTCCACACAACACAGCCTCACCATGGCAGCAGCGGGATTTGGGACACAGTCTGGATGAGACACAACTGCTTCTTCTTCCTCTCACCTCACCCTCATTCACCAGCCACACAACAAATGCATCTTAAAATGAACAACAGTGGCTTTTTGGATTTTTTCTTCCACCAAGAAATTACTAAATGACAACAAATGCATCTTAAAATGAACAACAGTGCTCCTCTCAGTGGCTTTTTGGATTTTTTCTTCCACCAGTTACTAAATTGCAGAGATCTGACTCCTAGGGGTGAAATATCAGTAAAAAGCAGCACACTCAGGGCTCCTTTGCTTCTGCTGCATGTATTCATTTGCGTTACAGGAGCACTCTGCCATGCCTGCCCCGCTGGGGTCCCACCGCTGTACAAACACGCAGGAGCAGCACAGGCTGCTGTGAAAAGCCAGAAGCTTGACCACTCTGGCACAGATGCCTTTATTTTCACCAACACCCACTTTCGATATGGATCAGCACAGTCATTGCTCACCTTGGAAATCTTCAAACCCATCTAAATGAACTGTGGAATAGGGAAAAGTGGCACAGAAAAGGGAAATAACCCAAAACAACTGAATTGCAGTAAATCCAACATACTTTGGAGACACCTCAGTATCTCAAACTCATTTGCCTGGCTCACCTGCCAGCAAAGGAGTGGTTGCATGGGCTCAATTTGGGGTACTGAGATTTTAGCATTATCCGTTATTGCTCTGTGTTAGACAAAGTGCAGATGTTGAGATATCTGAGGAGTTCAATAGGTGCATAGAAAGCTGCCTTAAGTATCTATGTGCTCTCCAGGAGGCAAGAGGAGCAAGGTAGCAAAATCTTCTGTTTCTGCATTGTTCCTGGTAACACAAGATGCACTTCCCCATCTGGGGAGATGCCACTCACATATTTCATTTTTAGTGTGAAACAGGGTGTAATGCCGTGCTCCAGAGGGGAGAATACATCTCACAGGAACCAGCAGATTGGAAAACCAGAGCATCCTAGCTGAAAAATACCCCTGAAAACCAGAATACCGGTTTTCAGGACAGAAAATTGTATTTTTCTCACAGAGCATTGTTAGCAAAGGAAATAAAGATCCTTTTGCAACATGCAGCTCACTGAAGTTTTTACCAGAATATTTACAAAGTCACCACCAGTGATTTACAATCAGCTGCCGATGGGAGAGGTTGGCAGAGCCTTGAGGAACCTGGTGTGCCTGTGATGCCATGATGCTGGGGGCGGCAGGGCTGGAGGAGGCCACCAAAATCCCTCATGACACCTCAGAGGCCTATGGGTGCTATGGCAGGAAAAGAGTTAAGGTAGAGCTGGAAAGTAAAACATCTTCATTGTGGTTTTTATAAGGCTCAGCTGCTCGCCTTCACACAGCAGAGCATCCATACCTGGACCTGCGTCACCCCTAGGTGCAGGGAGCAGCTCTGCAGCTCAGCCTGTCTCCTGATAGATTGTTTAACGGCAGCGATTTTTAAAAGCTAGGTTTCTTCAAAGGATTAATTTGCCTTTTGATGCAGTGAACACTCTGACGAATGCTGCTTTCCCTATCACATTCAAACACACACCATTTTAGAAGTTAATAAAGCCATTTGCTGCCAAATAACCGAGTTGTTTTTTTCTTCTACTTTCCAATTTCGCTCCGTCAGGATGATAAGAGGTTTAATGTCTTCGTGGCTTCTCCTTCTTCTTTCAGTAGCTAAATCAGGTGTAACTATCACTGCAGAGAGAAGCACTTTTTTCTCTGTTATACAACCATTATTCCCATTTCTTTGACACCGTCTTCTCCCCAGCTCATGCTGACAACAACAAACCCCTTGCTGTTAATATGCATGATCTGAGGGGTGATATTCCCTCTTTCCATGGCCTCTGGCGAGCTGAGAGGACAGCCCAAGCCTTGAGAGCTTGCTTATCCTCTTGCAGGGTGCATTGTCCTCAGGGCGAGAGGACCATGCGGTGTGGGCAGTGTTCTCCTGAAACGTGGTAGGGCTTTGGAGGAACGCTCTGGCACCAGGAACCTGCTGTCCTCTTCTCGCACCATAAGGAGCAGCAAGCCAGGATTTACACCTTGTGGGATATTTCATCCGGTCACGTATAGTGGAAGAGGTTCTGTTGACATCTTGGATGCTCCTGCACCACTGGCACTGTATGACACCGCACTGATATAAACTCTGTCATATGAGAAGACTTGGGCCTGCAAAGCACAATATTAACTTCTCCCCAGAAGCTGGTTTGGAGTAAGAGGATTTTTTTTCTTTTCTTTTTAGGCTTCAAAGGGAGGAGACAAATCTCAGAACAAATTTAAAATTCATACATCAATTTAAGGAAGCCGTTTCCTTCACAGTTATGCTAGCAAAATATGCAAGCAGCGTCTAACTCAAAGACTAAAAGCTTATTGGGGCCTAAACCACAGATCAGCTAAGTCAACAGAAAATTTTCCATTGATTTCACTGGGCTTTGCATCAGGCTCTAAGAGTTAAAAAAAAAAAAAGTGATTAACAAGATGAATCCAAAGAAAAAAGATATGGTTGGAGGCAGGAAAAGGACTATGACCAAGGGCTGTAAAACTTGAGAGCCTTCTCACCACAAATGCTCAGTAACCCTAAACCATAACCTGGCATCTGGATACAGCATCTTCCCCCACTAGCAAAACCTCTGCTTCCCAAGGCTGCGATTCCCGGTTTCCCCCTGCCAATTTTGTTCCAGCATGCACAGCCTTCTCGTTTTTCATCCGATGCACGTGATGAATCCAGAAGCAGTAAGCTCTTTTTGCATGGTCTGTTTTTTTCCAAATTCAGAGCTCTGAAACCATTTCAGTTGTCTGCAGAAAGATCACACCCAGGCACTTGGAGCAGCAAGGCAGAGTCATATCGTAATCAAGATCTGTTATCTTCATTTGAATGCATCAGTGCTTACACCGGGAGATTTTGACTGTAAAATACATGCTCTTTTTTATCCTTTAACTAATTTTAATCTTTCTTTTTCACTTGTCACTTTGTTGTTCGCAAAGCACACTTTTTTGCTAAGGCTTTCAGTAGAATGCATTAAAGTGAAGGGAGATAACAAGACCTAATAACCCTTTTTATCGCAAAATAAATAAATAAAGGAACAACCCTTCCATTTAGGTGTTGTAGATATAATTGAATGTTCCTTTGAAAACTCTTTGATCAATGTAACTTGTTAAACTTTTCCTTTGTCTCAAATGTAGCTTCTGGTCTTTTCATGTTGGATGAAAAGCTCAGTTACTCAGCTCAACTTTATCTCGAAATGATTAGTGGGGCGTTCTTGGGGATGGTTTCTTCACGCCTTGTAAGTCTTGATAACCATAACTAAACCCTTACCCACCTGAGAGAGGAAGGTTGGCACTGAAAATGGTTGAGAAAGGACATTCTGGCTGGCTTCCTGGTGCTATCATTTTGACTTTCACCGCAGTGGTAGAATATAAACCCACGTTTATTATACAAACAGACTTCACTGCATATTGCACACGCACAAAAACATAAGAGCACACATGCCTCCAGGTCTTGGCAGGTTTACCAGGAAAGAAATATTTATCCTGGCAAAATCAAAGTGTGACAATAAAAAGAATTGCTATAATATAAAATGAATACATGCTTTGTTATTTGGAGGTATGGGTGTTACCAGGCAAAAGCAAAGCATGGGTTCATCTAATCCTTCACCCTGCCTTTGACCAAAGCAATACACTCCAGAGGAAGGGGTAAGAAACCTGTAGTAGATAACTTACTCAATGCTTTGTGAAAGCAGGTTGGTAAACAAAAGGCCCATCAAGTCAGCTTAAGATATTTCACGATTGATTTTTAATTACTGAATTAATCAAGAGCTTTCCAATCTGTCTCAGATAAATGCAAAACCAGAGAAAATACAGAAATAAAGACTAAAGGTAACAAATGCCCCAATACTCAGGGTTTCAAGCCCAGCCCTAGAATCACAGAATGTTTTGGGTTGGGAGGGACCTTAAAGCTCCCGTAGTCCAACCCCTGCCATGGGCAGGGACACCTCCCACCAGACCAGGTCGCTCAAAGCCCCGTCCAACCTGGCCTTGAACACTTCCAGGGAGGGGGCAACCACAGCCTCTCTGGGCAACCTGTGCCAGTGCCTCACCAGCCTCATACTGAAGAAAGCTGGCCTCTTCCACCAAGTCTCACTGGAGCCCCTGTGTGCTACTGGGAGTATTTTGGAAATAACTTGTTCATGGCTGAAGTTCATGTCATGCTGCTTTCTTGATTCATGGGGTTTTTATTGTAACAGGAGAATACCTTAATTTTTCTGCTTTATCCTCTTTTCTTTTGCCTTGCTTTACCACTTTTTCCTTGTGTTTCTCAACATTCTAAACCAAATATACATGCCCACTTATTTTAAACCTCTCAGTAAAAATCTCCAAAGTTAGATTCTTTGGAGTCTGGAATAAATGGGTGTTGCATAGGAACAGATCATTTTGACAGCCTTCAAGATTCCCATGCATCTTGCACAAACACTGGCATGGAGAGATGAAGCAACTTGCTGGAGTTCACATGCAAGGTGCAATGTGCGTGAGGACCCAGAATTCTTACACCTTTCACACTGAAATCTTAACCCAAGATCACAAGCCTCTCTTCACAAAAGCTATGATCTCTACTTCAGCTGTATTTTTAGAAAGTCCTTAAATGTTTGGGAAGGTTCCTTTTTATCCCAGGAGATGGGGAGGTGACACTTTCTTGGCTCAGTGCTGGTTTGCCCATATTAATCTCCCTTTCGGTGGGTAGCTCTGCCCAGAGGATGACAACTTCTTGAAGAATAGAAATCAGCTTTTGTTCCTTTCTGGAGTAAACCCAAATCTTTCTGACATGCCTGCAATGGCAGGCGGGTGGTGAGATAGCTATGTTCAAATTAAATGAGGTTTTTGATGTGCAGGGGATGTGAAAGCAGCACTTGCAGCACATCACAGGTGATGGTGCAGGCTCAGGACCCATGTCCTACGTTAGTTATTGCCCACCATTTCTGCCCAGGAAGAGTCGAGTTGGACTAAAAGAGCTATACAGATCTGAGCTGCTCATCGTCACCTTTCCAACAAACATCTAGGCAAGGATTTTGTTGAAACATAGGTGTTTCACTTTCATAAAACATCTGAGCTTAGGCGTGTCTAAGAAAATCTAATGTTCTGGTTTGCTACTTCAGTGGACTATTCTCTCAGATCACTTGATAAAAATACAGCTTCCTTAGATGTCCTGCTATCTCAGGACTTGGTATTCTAGCTTAAAGCCTTTTGCTTTTCTCTTCATGCTTCTGGATGTTTGCATGCAAATGAAGAGGCCTAAGGGATTATGGAATTTTCAAAAACTGTATAGTAAAAACTGATATTCAATTCAGTTATGGGGTTTCTTTTTTTGTGTGCTCTCAAGAGGGGCAAATCAACAGGAATAATTAACAAAAGTGACTGAGAAACGAGTAGAATTACACTATATGGCCAGTCTGTCAAATTACATTGTTTGTAATAAATTTCTCTGGAGCCAGGTTTTGCTTCATTTGTGTGTCAAGCCAAATTTGGGGGTCCTTACTCCAGTTTTTCTCCTAGCTTATGAAGGCAGAGATGGTCTGAGTAGAAACTTGGCAAGGTCCAAGGAACCTGGCGGAGTCCCATTGCATTTCTGTGCTTGCTCAGAGCATCACAGGACTAATTTCAAAGTGGAGAGATTCGAAAGCTGGCTGCCAATATTCGAATTTACAAATACAACTTCTGTTCAACAGTTCATGATTTACATGGGATGGATCATGTTTTCTAACACGGCCCCAGTCACATGTGCTACATCTGAAAACACAACCGGTTATTTGACAGCTTCCTTTCTGCATTTGTAATGATGCCAACACTGGCACTAACTCTTCAATAGCTTTTCTTTCCAGAAATAATCACACTTTCGCATGGTGAATGGTATTCCTGAGGCTAGTACAAAAATGAGGACAGGGAGTTTCTGTATCTGGAACTGGCTGACGTGGGCTTCAGTTCACTTTTACGGCTTCAATTTGCAATAGGGGTTGTGGTCTTTACCTCTTGAATTTTCTAGTATTTGGTTAGTTAATACTTAGAGAGCAAGATCCGAGCATGTCATAGAAAAGCAAGGCATAACAGAGGGGACATTTCTGACCAGCTCATCCCAGATGCTCATGCTCCCACCTCCCTTCTGCACATCAATGGTGAGGGATGATTTCCAGCACAGACCTGTTCACATGAATGCCTTGGTCAGTATAACATCTGGCTGCTCTGAGGATGTCACCCAGCAGTAGCTTTTGCACCATATCTACCAGTTGTAGGCATAAAACTGTTTTCTTCTCACCGGGTTTGTAAGGACCATACTGGTGAAGCCCAGACCTTGTCATGGTTTCTACAACATAGCTCAAACAAACACAGGGCCAGACTCTGGAAAGCAGAAATGTGTCTGGTTTGTGCCAACCTCAGTTGTTTCTTCTTAAAAGGATAGCACAGTAAATGCCACTAAGCATGGCCTGCCAGAAGAGCAGATGCCTTCAGGCAGCTGCCAGACAAGTCCTCAAACTAGAACAGTCTCCAAAATCTCCCTCAGCCCCAGCTCATGTTCCTTGAAGACAAAACAACTGCCAGATGAGTTGAGGCCTCTTCTTAGTGAGGATGCTCAACCTTTAGGACTTCATTTTAGCAATGCTCAGCTTTTAAAGCAACCCCAAAAATGTGTCTGTTACTACAGCAGTACACAGAATAACTAAGGGGGCACTAGGGAGTGGAGGCCGGAGCATGGGCTGAGGTCTGGCCTAGATGTAGCTAGCTCACACAGCAAATATGGCATTTTTTGCTGAAGGAAATGAATTACCAGAATTCTGCCTCAAAATATCCCAGTCCCTCTGCATCCACTTCCCAAGTCAGTCTTGCAGAGCACAGAGAGACCTGATGGGCACAGCACAGCACTTTAGGGAGAAACCCAGAGGGTTTCAGCCTTCAGAGAAGAATTTGCAGAGCAACTTTTCTGCAGCAAGACACATCTCAGGAAATTCTACTCAGTTATTCTCTTGTAGCTGCACAAACATCACATGAATTCAGAGAAAGGGATTTAAAAAACAAAACAAACCATTCCAAACCCCATTTTGGTGGTTGCTCCTTTGAATAAACAACTACCACATATATTAGTTGTCGTAACAGCTCTGAAATCTCAGCTTTACTCACCTGCCACAGCCTTGATTTAGTACATAACAAAACTCCAGATGTGGCTTCCCAAACGGCTGCGACGTTCCACAGCAATGGGGATTTCTGCCTGTGTGGCTGCAGAAAACCCAGTGCTCACCGGGAGCAGTCTCAGGATTGGACCTGGGTCACCAGTGCTGCCCACTGCCTGCTCCATGCTGAGCAGTCTTTCATAAAAATGCAGCTATATAATGCTCTGCTCGGACACCTGTGTGAAGTTCAAGATCAGCCAAGCTCCTTGGGTTCCTTGTTGGCAGGTGCCTCCGCTACTAATGCCAATGGGAAAACTAGTTCAGCCTGATGTCCAAAGCCAGGTCCCGCTGAGAGCAGGAGTGTGTCTGGGAGAGCATCATGGCTATGTTGTCCCATGGTTGACCCATGCTAATCAAGGGGCAAGCGACCGTGCCCTCACTTTGCCAATGGAGACAGAAATTAAATGACCTGAAAAAAGGCCACCAACCACTAGTCTGTGGGACCTAGACTTTTTGAGGAATGCAAGGGAAACACCCAGCTATGGCTCCTGTAAAGACTCTCCTCCACCTCCGCATTGAAGGTCCTCACAGAGCACATGTGTGGCTGCATGGCCAACCAGAGCTGTGAGCCCTGGGGACCTGTTGAGATGCTGTTCAGGGTCCATTAGCTGGACAGCTGTGAGTGGCTTTGGGAGGGAGACAAATTGATTTTGCCCTCATTATTTTTTTCTTCTTCCCTGACCAGAACTGGACCTCAATGAACCAGGGGCAAAACCACTCGTGAATCCGAGGTCTGACACACGCTTCTGTGCATCACCACAGCTCCAGGAGAGTGCTCCGAGAAAGAGCATCCAGCGAGGGATGAGCCCACGTCTTGAGAGCCGTTGGTCAAAGGCATGAGCTGTCCTGGTGCGATACTGAGCAAGGAGTATGGATCGCTTCAAATGTCATGGCTGTTTGTTCTTCCTAACAGCAGCCTCGTTATCCACGCTATTAGACACCAGCAGGCCTGCGAGACAACAAATCACTGCATCCGAAGATTTGGGGAACATCAGCCAGAAAACTACCAAGGAGAAATAAAATGAAGCGATTTTTGGAGTTAATTGATCACTAGGAAAAATTATCAAAAAGCTCAGGTAAATGCTCCAGCGCATGCAGTATTTTGACCACAATGATGCTAAAAAAACCAAACTGGAGTTCAACAGTGAGTTGTTCAACACGGCAGCAGCAGCCCGAGTGAAAGACTGGGACGTTGTATTCAACATGTCAGAACTGATTATTAAAATGGTCTGTTGAGTCTTACAGCCTGCCACACACTTCTCTTTCCTTTTTGTGAATGTAGAACTCACGAATAATGAGAACTTGAAGGCGTTCCTGGGCTCCCTTTCACCACTGAACTGCTGCAAACTCAGTCCAAACTGAGCTCACTGCTGCGCCCCACCAAAATGCCCCTTCCTGGCCTTGGGGAGATGTCTTGAGATCTCAGACTGTCCCCAGAGGCTTTCATCCTGGTCTTGGTGCCAAGACCATCATGTTCCTACCCATAACTGAAAAGGATAAATAGTGCAATTTTGAGGCTAGTAACTTCTTCACAGACAGGAAAAATTACTGAGAAATGGAAGGGATAGTCAGAGACGGCAAGAACTTCCTGACTTTGTTAATGCTGATGTGAATTACAGACATTTACCCGGAAGATGGGTTATTATGGCCCATCTTGTGACACAAAAGAGAGCTGTGAGAATATGAGATCTGTTTCAGTGTATGAAACAAATCCTTTCGCAGATAATTGTATTTAATCTGCTCTGAAATGAAAAACTGGAAAGAAATATAATTTGGGGTCATTTTGCCCAACCTGAAATGTTTTTGTTAAAAAAACCCCAAACATGAATGTAAATTTAATGATTACAAATCTTTGTGAAATGAAGATTTGGAATATTTCACTTCCAAATGGAACACTTAGGCTTTTCTACAATCTTTGGTTTTGGCCAGAGATATTTGTTGCCAAATATGACACAAGTTCTCAGATAGATGGTTTTGGCTTAAATCTGCCTTAACTAGTAAATCTCAGTTTTAGAATATGACTTGGCTAAAAAGCAGCAAGGTAATGCTCAGACATGAGCAGCTCAGCACCCTGTGAGCACCAGCACCACCCTGGGGACAGGCCCCTTGGGTACATTCATCACTTTCCACATGAAATCTGCACCACAGGAATGTTTTTTTGTCCAGGCAAGAACCAGTTCAACTACATTTCTGTCAAAAATCTTTCCAAGTCAAACTTTGTTCTTTAAGGCTTGCGAACTTTCAGCAGCATTTGGTTATACAGGCTTCTGGGTTTAAGCACGTGCATTTCCTGAACTGCCCAGCTCCATCAAAACCTGACATCTAGGAATAACAGCAAGGCCATTCAAATATTTTTCTAGTTAATGCTAAACACAGACAGACGGTGCAGGAAAAAGGAAGATATTTTTGTAAGAGGTGCAGATCAGTGAGGTTTTACACAACGTATGAGCTATGGGACATGTCATGGAACCACTGAGGTCTCAGCTTTCGAGCATCCCCCTTGCTGAGACAGCAACTCATCCAGAAACTACCAGAGCGTCAAGAACTCAAAATCTAACACAAGATACACTTTGAATGAGACAAATGGCCCTCACGTCATCCCCCTGCTAGCTGAGCCGCCAAGGCAGCCTTTCTCACAAACTCTCCGGTAGAATGAAAAACATTTATGAAAATGAAAACAGAAAGCTCCACGCAAAAAACCCCTTTTGACTACTGAAGTAATGAATTGACACTAACCAAATACAAACGCACAGATAGATTAGTATCAGCTAATGGTCTGTTCCAAGGGCTGTTGAAATCAAAGTCAGCCTTCCCTTTGATCTCAATATTTTCACTAGATCGGGTTCCAAGTTTACAAATCATATACTATAACAAAAGATGTTTCACAACACACATCCACCCATATGAAAGAAACCTGTGGCTGGTAAGACTTTTTTTATTTTCTTTTCCCCATGCTGATGTTTAAAACTTCTCCTGTAGTCATTATTGTGCAGGTCTGAGCTAGGGCAATCCACCTGTGGAGGAAAAACATCACTGGTCCTTCAAGCTGCTTCCCTCACCCAACCATACATATTGTGGCAGGACAGCAGTACATGCTCCCTGGATCTATTATACCCACTCCTTTCCTAGCTCTTACCGATCAGTAAGTTACAGATAACTCAGTTCCGCAAAGGAAACCCTCTTGGGCAGTGTTTTAACACTTGCCAGGTTGTATTTACTTGCTGAAGATGTCAGATAAGAACATCTACATTTGCCATCCATTGCAAGCTCTCTGGTTTTTTTGCTGTTGATCTATTTTCTTCTTAATAACCAAATTCACAGGTTTAGTAGTGATGTGAGGAACACAACTCAGGCAGGCTGAACAGTTTGCTAAACGCGGGAGATGTCCACATACAAAACCACAGGGCCAGCCTTGGATCACTTGACTTCGGAGCTCTTATCTCTGCAATTAATTAACTTTTTTGGTAGTCTTGGAGAGTAAATGCTCAGAAACACTGTCTGCTGCAGACACACCTGAAAGAAAAACATCCGGGTTTATATACTACAAAAGATTTGGAAGACCTCAGGCTGAGAGCTAACATAACCTTATGGCTCCCACACCTGCGAATCTCTCCACAGTCATCATGGCAGAACAACTCTTCTGGGTGAAGCCGTGGGTTTTCTTTTGCCTTTCACCTGCCAGAGACCAGGAGAAAGGGATCCTGTGCTGACACCAGGCGCGGCTGCTGTCCGTCAACCAACAAAACCATCAGAGCAGAACATGAAATGGCCGAGATGTGGTTTCTGACAAAATAAAATGGATTAGCTTAAACTATGGACAGTTTTCAGAAGATAGATAGTAATTTTAACCACTTAGTTGCCTGATACCCAGGAAGCTCTTAAGCCATTTTTCAAACAGAGATTTAGGACCATAAGGCAGTTCATTTTTCTTGAAATTACTAACCCAAAATCTTTCTGTAGATCTAGTAATTGAGAAAAGGCTCTTACCAATTCCTCTTCCTCCTTCAGACAGGAGGTTCTGAAATAGTAGTTAATCCACTCCTGAAAACATGGCCTTTACTTCAAATCCAGCATGTTCCATCGCAGTTTGCACAGCTTTTCAACCCAGTTCATTCATGCTATGCCAATGCAAGCCTACCGTGCAACACTGATTGAAGAAGATGAGATGGAGCAGTGGAGAAAGGACCAGATCCACAAAATCATATAAGGTTGGCAGAGTCCTAAAAGCCTTGTTCAGCTGCTCCCGAGCTCTGGAGATACCATACCTCCTCAGATTGACTTTTTGAGCCTGCCATTCCCTGAACATTTAGTGCTCAGCTTTGTGCATGACCTGGTATGTCTTGCTCTTGGCAATTAATGAACTGGGATGGGGCCCTGCACCTGCCCATCTCTGGGCATTTGCAAAGGACCACAGCACTGTGCAGCTAACACCAGCTTTATTCTGCTCCTTTTATTCTTAATCAGTCCTTTCAGCAAGCAGAAAAAAAAAAAATTGAGGAATGCAGTGAAGTGTCATGTGAATATTTTGCAACTCAGTAAACGGTTCAACAGCAGAATGTCCGAGTGATGGAGGATGGTATCAGGGTTCCCCCAGCTGCCATGGCAGCAGGATATAGGAAGTAGAGAAGAAACCAGAAATTACCTCAGATCTCTTCTTCTTCCACCAAAGTTTGAGGCGTGCTGGATATCTTACATCTTGTCTGTGGTTAGGAGGAGAGCCACCCAACTCTGCTGATTAATAAAGTCCATCTAACTCAGCAGAGACCACAGAAAAACGGTCTCCCAATGCAGCATTTCTGTTGACAGAAGGCAGATGGACAACACAGTCCAAACTTGCCTTTAAGCTGGGGGCTGTGATATACATCTCTCAAAATCTTTAATTATACTCCCAGCCTAACCAGTTATCACATTCCTGGTTGGCTTCAAAGTCTTCAGTTTGAGCCTAGTTGTAGGTAAAAGGGTTAAGAGGGGGATATCTATCAGTGACTGCACCGCTGAGGAGATAATGCCATCAGGGATTTGAGTATTGCAGCTCAGAGAACGGAGGAAGGGGAATTAACTACAACCTATGGGCCGCAACAGTAGAAAAAGTCCAGGTTTGGAATGCACATGTCTTCTCCTGTGTGTTTTGAGGAGTATGCCACAAGATCTTTACTAAGATTGTTAGAAAATGGGCATTGCCTTACATGAAATTTTATTCTCATTTTTTTTCCCTGAACTCTCTGAACTTTTCTCTGAAAGCAATGCCTGCCATCAAATGGATAGAAAAGAAAAATTGTGATTTGATCTGAAATGGATACAATTCTGATGAGATTTCTTGGTGTTTTGGACTAAAAGGTGAAAAGAAAAATGTATTTTCATGAAATTGGAAGGTCCCAGCTTTTAAGGGTTTCTTTAAACAACCATTTAAAGTTACACTTTTCTAGTCTACAGCATCTATAAACAAACAAAAAATACAACACAGCAGATGAAGTTAAGTCCAGCTGAAATTACTCAAATGCTGAAGACCCATCGCTACAATTCATAGGTTTCCAATAAGAATCGGAAAATATTCTACGAGAAATATTCCCTAATGAGAGAACTTCTCTCTGTTTCCTATTCCCTGAGATAGCTTCACAAAACGGTCCCCATTTCACAAAAAGACTTATTTCTCAGTCACTGTTTGGAACAAGCACAGAATAGCTCATACCAACACAAAACCATTACTTGTGAAATTCTGGCTTTATGTTTTGTATTACAGTTCAACACTTACGCCCCAGGAATCCTCAATCACAGGCAATAGGTATTTAAGCAGTTTCCAGTATGAATGCAGACTGAAATGTGAGCAACACTTTCAATCTGTCAACATTTTCGCAATCTACTGCTTGTCTTAATATTGCAGACAATAAAAATAGCTGCTGCCGATCAGAAACTTACATTTCCATTTTGTGAAACCATTTGAGGTTTTGCAAGTTGTTTTCACTTGGATGCAAAAAGGAAGCCAAAAGGTTCGGAAAGTTGCGGCTAACGTGCAGCTGAGTGTCTTCCATGGCCCTTTTGTAGAGTCCAACCCCCATCCTAAATCCCTGTCCCCCCATTGCCTGCTTGGTCATGCAAGGCAGCATTCTGACCCGGGGGTTCAGTCTCTATTACATCGCAACAACAGTTTCATTTTCCTTCAGAAGCAAAGCAATTTCAAAGCCTTGAAATGTTTCTAATTACGTCTGTTGTTTATGAGTGTTACATGATCAGTAGAGTACATATAAAGAACATTTGGAGTTTTCAGAAGTTTTTGAACTTCAGCCAGAATTATATCCATAAACTCACTCTTTTTTCTTTCCTTATCCGGCTACACAGTTTTTCTAAACGTCACCTGGACCTGAGTTTCATCCTTCTGAAGCTCAGAAATAAGGAAATGTTGAACAATACTTTGGTTGTGATTGGGGGGAAAAAAAGTCTGGTCAAAATATTTCAGCCAGATCTAATTTATTATCCACTGTAAATGCCCGTGGAGTGAACTCATCCTTCTTATTTGCCAAACTACTGACCCAATCACTTTTTGTACTGCTGGATCAATTTTAGTTTAAATTGCTTTTGTCTGCATAAATTACATCCCTTTGTGAACATGAGGACTTCTGCCTCTATCTACACGGAGCTTGCAGCATTTGAGAAGTTGATCCTTTAGTTTCAAAAATCTCTGGGGAAATAAGGTATTTTAGAGATGCAATTTAAGGTCCCAGTCCTTTAAATGCTATCACATCTGCCGCGTTGGGTGTGTTATTAGCCTTGCTGAAATTGGTAGAAATATTCACATGAGCAAAGTTGTGGAGATATGATTAATGTCTGCAGGATCAGGGCACAAATGCATCATGTCTTTTTGTTGGGTGCGATACAAATTAATTGCTGGATTCGTGGTCAGCAAAAATCAAAACATGGCTGCAAATGGAAACTGAGGAGGTTCATACAAGGGATGAGCCTATGTCCCTTTGGGCAGGTTGTCAAGGAAGAAGCAGCTCTGAGCTGTGAATCAGTCCAAAATTTCAAAGTGAATAATCAGCTGCAATTAACTGTTTCCACAGCTGCTTTCCGAAGTCCAAAATAAAGTTGAAATGTGTCTGTGCTTGATTTAAATCTCGGGGGATAAATGACACATAGCAAGGTTGACACACGAGATAGAGACAGTGTTGCCTATCATAAGCTCATTAACAAATTAATCAAAGCCCAGGTAGATGACTGTGTGCTCACAGCTAATCACCGTGCCACGCACAGCCCTGGGTGATGAACGACCAAATCTCACTCACAGACCCAAACCCACATCCGCTCCCCCCAGTCTGCTCTGATCTTGGATTTCCCTGTAAAGCGTTTGACATCAGAAATAATGAGACACCCTTTCAAGGCTCCTTCCTTTTCATATTTTGTATGTTAATTTGAGCCTCATCACTCATTAAAAAGGACAGTGTCATATCTCCTATCCTCGCTAGCTTGGGAGTCATTATACAGGTTCTTAGATAAAATCCCTAAAGAACATAAGGTATGGGCCTATGTTGAAGAACCAAGAGATTGACCTGGCCTAAAAACCCAGTTCCCAGACACCCCTGAATGCTGGAGTATTTTGAAATTGGCTCCACAGCTGTAATTCACAGCTGCTGTTGAGATACTTTGCAGAAATGAGCTGGCAATCTCATAAGCAACAGCCTTATTGCAGCATCTCTGGCTATGTATTTTCTTGCTCCAGTGGGAAACGCTAGAGAGAGAGAATCTCATCGTCACTCCTGCACCCGATTTCAACTAAAACTACAACATGCAGATAAACAGAGAAATACCGAAGCTGTTCAGTCTTTCCCCAGTTGAACCCCAAGGTTTGCCTGTGTGGGATTGCAGGTTGGGTGGAAGAGGAGAGGTTTGTCAAAGCAGCTAACCCAATAAACTCCACTTTCACACTAATTAGATTTTCATTATCAGGATGTCAAGACACGGAGCACATTGCACAATTTATTCGCTGGCCTGTGGGACAGCTTGTGCTGGATAAACGACTGCAAGCCAGCTGTGAAGGAGGCCATCATGCCTTCTGCTGGAGAAGTTACTGCTCCTCTTGAGCCATTCCTGGCTGCTTTGACAAACCGAGAGTGTTTTCATTTCTCAGTGTTTTCAAAATACTGCCTGTATTTATGAAATATGCAGGGACAAGGCTTCCCTACAAGGGACAACTGAAAATTAAAGCTGACATTAATCCTGATGCTTTTGGGCTGGTCAGTGGGGGAGGATTCTCCCTTAAATGGGGGATGATTTGTGGGTTTGCACAGAAACCAGGACAACAAGAAGGCAAAGGCTCAGGAATTTTCCTGAACAACATAGTTACTGTGCCTCATCTTCTTGTTTGCAGCTCCAAAAATCTGGGTAATCCCCAGGCTCTCCCAGTCTCAGCACTGGCTGAAATAACGTCCCTTTTAGTCTTAAATTGGGCCAAATTCACTCCATGAGGACTTGGATGAAAAATGTCTGGAGTCAATGCTGCTTCTCCTGCTTAATTTGACTTT
>NW_010158929.1:62079-84072 GCF_000695765.1 Mesitornis unicolor | reverse complement strand
TACAGTGGAGATACTCTCCATGGCAGCTGTATGAACATGATACTAAAGCCACGCTGCTTTGCCCAAACGTGTGAGCAGCTTTGAGATGTGGTCAGAATGCCAGAGGGTCTCTCTATGGCCAAGTCAAAACCTCTGCCATCCAGCACGCCCTTACTCCTCTCTGCACACACCCTCCTGACTGAGCTGTGGGGATCGGGTCTCGTGAAGACTTGGCTGCAAAGATAATCCTGCACCTAAAAATGGTTATTTTGATCTGCTTCACTTCCAGTCATACCCAGTGAAAGACCTGCTTGTTTTAACTGTCTGTTTGTCCAAAATTGCAATTTAACAGCCAAAGCTCCCTGCCATGCCAGCCTGCACACCAGCCCCTATCCATGCTACCTCAGGCATGGGTGTCCAGGCTGCAGGAAGGATTTCTAACCAAGTCCAGGTGAGAGCTGGGTCTAAACACAATTAAGCTGCAAGCCCAGGAGCACGAGGAAAGATGAGCCTTTGCTTAGTGACTACATTAAACACTAAATTGAGTATGGAAAGGAAGAAAAGGCGTTTGTGTACTGGACACAGCCTCGGTGAGGAGGTACTCGGCTGACAGACTGTTCCCAGCGATACGGCAGCGATGTTTCAATTTTAATGGCTGTTGCTCGTGACGCTGCGGCTGACGCTGAGTTCCCTCTCCTGACAGCTCCCCTTTCTCTGTGCACAAACTCTGACTTTCCTGTGGAGAAAGCGCTGCCGGTTGGGAGTGCAACGGGATGTATTTTGAAATTCTGGGTCAGGCTCAAGCCAAAGGATTTGTGGGTTTTAAGGAGGGCCTGAAGTTCTTCAAATGTGACTCTTGCTGCTGCGGCCACTACCTATCCCCAAAGGGTTACACTACCCGGTTTATTTTTAACATCAAGAGAGGAGGAAAACGTTCCTTGGCAGCAATTTGCCCTGATTTTCATCCTTTGTGCTACATGCCCAAAGTGTCCCAATTTAGGTCTCCGCAGATCCTGGGGAAGCCACCTTCCTCGTCTGTAACTGTGGAGCATGCAGGAAGCCCAGGCTCAGGCTCAGCTCGTCCCCTGGCAGGACATGAAAGGTGACCTGGTGTGCAATTAGAGGAAGGCAGCTCGTAACGAGCTTCAATTGAGGGCAGTGCTGCCCACGAAGGGACAGCCTCGGCCGAGCAGGCAGCGCCCGTGCTCGGCAGGACAGAACGCAGTGCTACTATTTTTATGAGATCATAAACTGGTTGCATTTGGTATGTTACGGTATTTTGTAACTACATTTTTATGAACCTAAAATAGCAGCTTGCAGTTACTACTTGGGATAAATTGGTACCATATTTGCCAATCACTGTAATGCCCACCGTCAAAACAGCTGCTGCTAAATACAAGTAAATTATATTTTACTTTCCTCTAAGGTTACAGGCCTAAGTCCATCATTTCATCTAGTCTTTGCAAAGCATGCCCACTGAGTTGGAAAATGGGAACTTATTTGATGCAAGGGTAGGGAGGGAAGCGATGTTCTGCAATTGATTTCAACATTTAAACTGATTTTATTAAAGCAACAGAGTTATGCTAATCCCCAGTGCTCCAGAAGCAAAACTACCTCAAAATATGATGTCTGCCTTAAAAGTCATGACATTTTTACCTAAAATAAATTTGAGATTTCTTACTCAATTTCTCCTCCGAAATTCAAGCTTTTTTTCTAGTCAGGATTTCACATATTTGTAATAACTATTGCTGCAGTAATAACAACATGGTTTGGAAGCTTCACATGTTCCCCTGACTCCAGTAGATGAGATTTGACTAAATAGCTGAAAAAAATATACATACTGGAAGTATACACATACCTTGATAGTCTTTCATTTCTTTTATGGTGAAACACTACTGCTTCAGGAAACAACAATTATGACATTGAGTCAAGACTCTTAACTGGACATTTCTTACTCCTTTAGCATTTCCATAGCATTTTCCAGCTCAGTGTCACAGCAAAGGCTTTGCAGTGCTGCTCTTGCCTTGCTAGCCTGGGTCGTTTCTCGTGTTTTCCTTCACATTTGCTGTTATCTCCATGCTCCCGTGCTGGCAGCAGCTTTGCTTTGCCCCATCACCGGCGTGGTGGGTGCCCCCAGAGGACCTTGCTGTTTGTTTTGGGAGTGGTACAGGTTGTCCTGGCCTGTGTCTGTCAGAGCCAAGCTGTGCCGGCTGCTCGTCTGCCTCTGGGCTCGCTGCCTGCTATGGGGAGGGTTTTTTTGCCAGGAAAAGGGTGTTATTACCCAGTGGCAGCAAATGCCAAGTGGTGGCTCTCAGTGCTCCCTGAGCCTCTAGCTTCATTTGCTCCAAACCAAATTGGGACTGAGAGGGGAACCTACACGAATGACCCCTTGTCTGACCTTTTTATTTTTTTCCAATGTATGCAGTATTTCAGGTCTGTTGACTGCAGTCATAGGTGCACACAAACATCTCACAGCTCTGCCATGCCCCAGTTTCTCACCTGTCCAATCCTGTATATGCCCACACACACCTCAGCCCTGGTCTGCGTGGCCAGGGACACCCTTGTCCCCCTGGTGCTCCCCAACGCATTGCCCCACACCCCCTGCCCTGCAGGGGAGCAGCTTGGAGCTCTCCACAACCTACATCACATTCAAAACCCAGAGCAGAAAACCTGACCACCAAAAACCCCAGCACTGAGCAAGGCCAAATCCTCACCAAGCTCCAAGAAAACCTTGTACATTTGCAAGGAGCATCCAGAGTTCCAAGATTAGACACCACAAACGCACCTGCTGGAAGGGATGCAGGGCCCCTTGCCTTCTGCACTAAGGAGTTATCTACCAGGCCGCACCGAGGGACCCTTTCTCAGAGTTCAGGTGATATATAATTGCTTATTTGGAGTTTATTTTCCTAAGCCAGTTGTCAGGTCACACAGCCAAGGCTGTTTGGTGGAGTTTTTAAATGAGCATGAGCCATTTGTCAGGAAAAAAAAAAAAGCATTTAAACAAAAAAAATCACACCAACTCTTCCAACAGTTCAAGTGCTGGTCTCAAGCTTTGATGATCAGTTCAAGCAATAATCAGTTTAAGTAAGACACAGCTACACATCGCTGCCTCCCAGGACAGGACAGCCCATTGAGATGGGGACCTGCCTCAGCTGAGAACAACCCTGAGAAAGGAGTGTGAAATCTCCTCTAGACCAGGTCAACACTGCTTCCCAGACCTCATCCACACGTCCGTTTCAAACTCAGGTAATCCCACCACCTTCACTGCTGTCCTTCTGGATTGCCACCAGCGTGACCAAGCTCAGAGTCATACATCCATCGCTGGCAGGGTTTGGAGAAAGTGGCACACCATGTCTCCAAGTTTTACAAAAATCACTCACATTGACACTGCTTCATGAGGAGTTGGTGTGGAGCTAACCCCAAGAGGGCTCTGCCTCCCCAGCTCCATCATCTCTGACAAGAAAACCAGGGCTGCCAGGACCATGAAATGGCCAGTTCCCCCCAGGTCATGATTTGCTCTCCATCTGAACCTATAGGTAATGGGTTTTGGTTGAGAAGGACAGTATTAGATTATTATTCTTATTAAAAGTTGGCAGAAGCTTGCAAAAATCTGACCTCATTCCAGTCACTTTGTGAAGGGCAAAGAAACCCCATTACTGGTGAAATTAAGAACCTAAAAAAAAAAGTTTAAGTCCTCAAATCTCTCATAAGTTACAGGCCACTCCGGTGTGGCAACTCTCAGTTGTATTGGCATAAATCCAGTTCAGTTCCACTGATGCAAATTGACTTACAGCTCATTTACTCCAATTTATTTATTTATTTATTATTTACTTCAAATAACTCCAATGCAAAACATTTTGGTAAGCCACAACCACCTTTTCCTTAGTTGCTTGTACTTGGATTTGGCCTAGAGAGGGAAACATGGAGTTGCAGATGGGATGGGGTCACAGGAGATCCAGGTTCTGCTCCAGTTTTGGTCACGCTTCTGCAGTCTGAGCTGTGTGGCACTGTGACACGACATCTCCCACTTCACTTTCCCCACCTTGTTATCCTACTCACACCCAAACTCTTTCAGCCATGGTATTTAATGTTCTTTGTACCCCTCTTGGTGTTATGCTGTCACCCTCCAGCAGAGCCAGGGACCCAGAAACAAGGGCATGGTCATGGATCTGCCCCATGTGCTGCAACCCATGCTCTGAAATTGTTAACATGGGCCCCCAAAATGGTTTTGGCTTGGGCCAAAAATCCCACAGATGCAGAGCTCAACAGGACCCATCATCTCAGTCAGGACCTGGAGGCATTACACCCCCACACAAAAAAATATATCAATACCCAAAAAGTGAAAATGTCAACTACGCAACATCTGCAGCTAGAGATAACGCTGCTCTCGCCTACAAACCACTGAAGCCCTAGTCAGCCCCATGCTGTGCACCCTGTCTGCAATGCTCTGCATTTTATCCACAAGCAGGACTTCAGAGATGGGCTGAGAGAAAGAAGAGATCGTTCCAGTTACTAAAGGCAGAGGGACCACACAGCGGTTGGCAGGGTGTAGATTAATGTTGCCTCTTTCACAGAGGTATCTCATCAGAGATACTGTCTACAGGGTACCTGGTGGAGCTTCTCCACCTGTTTTTCATTTATTATTTTTATTTCTATTTTATTTATTATTTTTTAAGGATTCTCAGATCTGGCAAGCCTTGTGCATTGCATCCCCCTTACTCACACACTGCAGCACACATGTGCATTACACCCTGCTTCCACCAGGACCCACACCAGCACAAGAGGTGCTGCTGTATGGACCTGCTGCTGCTTCAAACTCATGCTCCCCTCTCATGCTGCAATCCCCCCATCACACCCCAAAAATCTCACCTCTTGGAATAAAACTCTGACCTGCCTGACGCAAAGCTCCTGCCAGAGCACCAGAGCTGGGGAATGAAAAAGGGAGCTCAACCCGAGCCCATATCCATGGGAACCTCACACCTCTCCTTCCCCGTCATGACTGAAGGAAAAAGCAGGCTCCGGTGGGGATCCAGGGGCTTTGGGACCCAGCTGCTTTTTTAAGGACTTAAAAAGATATTTCCTTTGCAGAAAAGCCAATAGCTCCAGTTCTCCACTGGCTTATCACTGATTTCAGCAGAGACCTCCTTTACCTTTACCATGCATCAAGGACCAAATCAATGACCTCAAGACTTGTTAGTGCAGTAACCTTCCCCCAGGAGCTATGTCCATGCTTGCACGAGGCTTTCCTGCCTGGCCCAAGTGCAGTGCAAAAGTGACCCTACATAAAATACTGAGGACAGCCAGATGACCCTACCATAAAACACTGAGGACAGCCAGGATGCTTCTCCTTGGAAGCTTTGGGGCCTCCTGTCTTCCCATCCTCCACAACAAGAGGTGTTCAGAGCTGTCCCTGGAGACGAACGCCAGGGAGATGGGTGTCTTTGAAGGTGAGTGACAAGCGAGTCCCTGCATGGGACATGGCTGTGATTGGCACTTCCAAAGGTGGAGGAGTGTGCTGTGACTGCTCCCAGCAGCGTCTGGCGCGGCCGGTGACAAGCTGCTTGTCGTGTCATTCGGAGATGAGAGGCTGCGACGTCAAAAGGGACCCTCTGAACACCAACGCCACGACACAAAAGCAGCAGTTCAAAGCCCCCTGTTTCCCTCCTAGGGAGACATCCTGGCTGGTTATGACACTAATTTATTGTCAGATCTATTTCCCTCTTTCTGAAATTACAGTCAAAGGGGTTTTTGTTTGAGTCCCTTTGGCTGGACTGATAATGGCATCACATCTTACCTAGGCGGTAATGAATGATGCAAAAAATTAAAAAAAAAAAAGGCTTCTAATGTAAAGTTTGGTTCTTAGGACTTATTTACTCTTCTGGCAATGGGCTAGATTAATTCAGGGTGTAATTTCATGGACTTCTGAATTTCATCAACCTGAGAGGCTGACTGTATAAAGCAGTTGACAGGTATCAGTGGAGGGGTGATCCCAGGTCAGTCCTAACCATCAATAGAGACACCCCTGAGGCTCTTTACAGCAAATTCCTCTACCTCAGCCCTGTCTGCAGAGGGGCTTGTTGTCTTTGATGTTTTGCTCTGAAATCACAGAGCTGCAAGAACTTTACCTTGCTGTGCACGCATTTACCTACAGGAACTGGATGAGCCAAAAGACTGGTAAAGAATTACAATGGTAGTCTTTAGATGTCCCCCTGAAACCCAGTAATTCGGTGGCTTGTCAAAATAGGCTGGTGGTCTGAGTCCAGTTTTCTACAGAAACACTATCTACATCACACATTTGACAGCAGCACTGGGCATCTCAGAGAAAAGTCAAGTAGCACCTAAACTGCTGGTCTCAAATGCATTTCAAAGATTAGACACACAATACTCATGCAGAAAATGCATTTGAGAAGCAGCTGGCCCACCCCAAGCTTTGGTGACTCCTTTACTGCCAGTCAAAAGGAGAGTAATGGGTGTTTGGCTGGACCATGTCTGTCTGCAATTTCTAAAGAGTTAATGGAGCTTCTTGGCTGAAAGCTCAGTGTGATGTTACTGTTTATCCATGTTATGAGCTTGTGTTTAAACGTCGTAATGATCCTGGTAATATGTTCCCAGCTGCTCACCACCCTGGATAGCCAGTTATTAAAAATAAACTTGCATAAACATGACATTTCTTTTGCACAGCTCATCCATTTTTGCCCACATGCTCAGAGGTCACTGAGCTCTGTTTGTCACATCGTTGTCTGTTCCTATGGGAATGACTTCCCCACCATCAGCAGATGATTATGTCCTGATGCCACAGCCAGGTGGTGGAGAAGAGGGAGACAACACAGAAGGAGGTAGTAGACTGAAAAACATTTTTTGTGTACGCACATTTCTTCTGTATTGCTTAGAGAGACATCTTCTGTTTCGTTACTGAACATTGATCTTTGGTTTGATGATAGGTTTCAACAGTTGGGCTGCTGCCTCCTGAACTTCACTGAAAGTTCATTGGATGAGTGGGGAATGGAGGAAGATTAATTAAAGTTATCTGAATGGTTAGTCTTTCTATTGGAAATGATTGTCTATGGAGTAGTATAGCAATATATCATTAATCTGAAAAGGTCAGTTATGAAGAAATATTGATTTCAGAAGTCTGGGTTGATTACATCGCTGTAAAGTGTGACATTAAAATCCCAGCTGTTTGTGTCTCTGGTCTGAGATCAATGGAAAATGCAGGCCTGGATTTGTTTCTCATTTTTTGTTTCTTTAAAAAGAAAAAAAAGACAAAGAAAAAGAAGAAACTATTTCCAATAGCATTAACTACCCAGAGTAAATTGTTACTTGACTGGGGTTGACGGTTGGTTTCTATTAAAAGGATACTGTCAGAATGCTTAGGCCAACATTTATAATCAAGCTGAAGGAATTTCCTCCTGATTATAAGGAAAACGTTTTGCACCAAGATCCCTCCCTGATGGCCATCAACATCAGTTGGGCTGTGACCACCAGGGCAAAGCTGCCCACAGCACCTCTGGGACCAGGACAGTTTAGAAAGGTGGGTAAGAATTCCAGTATATTACCTATAAATATTTCAAGGAAACATTCACACTTTGTACAGCCAGTATCGCAGTGTTCAAAGCTAAGCCCAATTCTAAACAAAGCCCCAGTAAAAGAGCATTATTCATTACCTGTTCAACAGCAATCTTCTGCTGGGAGAAGGATTAGACTCATCGCACTCATCTCCTCTCTTCCAAACCAGATGCAAAGCAGGCTTCAGCTCACACTCAGAGGAATGCAGATTTTTCAGACCCCAAACTTCCCCTGCAGAAAGGCTCCTCTCCCCAGCATCGTACCACAAGAGTGAGCCTGACCTCGCTGGACCGGCACCTTATCCAGAAAGATTGGGAGGAAAGCCCAGACCAAGGGTCTGAGACTCCCACCCACAAACTAAAACCTGCCCCAAGCCCCGCTTGGTGGCCCCCAGCTGACTGGAGATGCTGAGAGGAGCCCACTGCTTTACCCAGCCTTAATTTTGACTGGAGTGGGTTTAGCCTGCAAGAGACAGGTTCCTACCTTGCCTGTTTGTGTATCAGCCATGGATGTTGTCCATGGCACGTGGTTTCACAACGCGGCGGGCATGAGGGATGCACAGAGCGAGGAACCCCTCTGTACAGGTTTGTTATGAGCTGAGCTATTGCTGGTGCTTGGATTTCACCTGGAAAATCCATAGCAAGGGTGGAATTGGGAAGGCAAAGGTGGTGAGACCACCTCACGCATCTCTCGCTTGATTCAGCAAAACAAGGACTGGTTTACAGTGCAATATCGCCCAGAGAAAGTTTAGTTCTGAAAAGCATTTTGCAGGGAAGCATTTATAAAGCAAGCCAAGGTGAAGGGCAAGACAGAAACAGGAGTATGTGACCAGGGATAAGCGTTACCCTCTTTGAAAAGCTGGGGATGGAAACCTCAGCAGGCAAAACCCACCCCTGGTATGGTACTGCTGAAAACCTTGGAGCTGATATCACCAAGTTACTGCTGAGTGTTTAATCGCAGTTGTTTCACAGGGTGAATGCATTTTCTCACTGTTTATTATTCTGCTTTTGCCATGTAACCTGCTTCACTAAAAGCTTTAAATGAAACAACTGCCATTAAAAAACCATCAAACTGGATTTTATAGTTCTCCCCTTTGCTGCGAGGACCTAACAACTTATAAAAATTTATTTTGTGCTGTGCTCAGTTCCATTAAAAGGCTACTGGGGTTTATTTTTAGGTTTTATCTCAGCACCGAGTTACCTAGCTTGTAACAGTCAAGGTTTTGTTTTGTCACCTCAAGGCCTAATCATAGCAGGATTTGCTGACATTAAGAGTCAGCAAATATATCTACAGGCATCAGCTGCGTTGAAATGCTTTCAGCTGACACGGGTACACAAAGGGAGCGAGGATTGCACGCTCTCTTCTGGTGCAAGCACTAGGCAAGGAGTAATTATCTCACATCAACATCCTAATTTCCAGCGCTTTGATCAGAACGCTTTGAATTGTAAATACCGCAAGAAAAGTGTCATCTATCAGTTTTAATGAAAGGGATCTTTGCCCACAGAACGCCATGTGCTAAACTGGAGAGGTCTGAAGTCACCTCCCGCCTGGCCCCGAGAGGCTTTGACTGCTCCTTTAAAGCGGGGGCTGTTGTCACCAGGAGCCCAGATCACAGGGGTGAGCCACCCGGGACCGTCACTGCTGGGAAGTGCTTGCTGCAGCCCAAACCCAGCTCTTGCCAGAAAAGCACACATTCAGCTTTTAAAGCTGTGGCTCAGTCCCACCAGAGTCAGCAAGGTCCAGGCACCCATGGGTTGTTTAAGCATTTTGGAGCTGGGCTGCCCCCAAGGGAAGCTGTGCTGGCAGTGAGATGAGGCACGTCCACAATGCAAAGTGAAGGTAGTGGTGGCATGGGCAGGCACCCCCAGCCTGGCCTCAAAGGAGCTGGAGGGGTAATGGTGACAGCAGAGATGCTACTGCAGGGCACAAAATAAGGCTGAGCATCTCCAGTCCCCAGAGGCCTTGCACATAAGGTGATCAGAGGAAAAATGAAAGACCTGAAATAAAATCTCCAGTGTTTTTCAGTACTAACACATATTTTATACAAGTCATCTTCATTTGCACTGTGGGGAAAGGATGAGCTCTGCATGCATGTGTGTGTTCACAGCCCCCAGCACAGGGCACGTGGGTCCAGGGACCCATCCCACCACAGCGCTGCCACCAGCACTATCCAGTGCACAATGCTGCAAAACCCATACAGGGACTGAAAAGTGGAGATAATGGAGAAGGACGGAGCTTCTACCTTTGCTGGGGCAGCACAAGACTGTACTGCTCACACATGAGCAATCAAGGACTCGTTCACTGACTTCAGGGTGTGACAGCAGGCAGAGATGGATCAGATTTGTTCAGGAGCAGTGAAAGGCAGCAAACAGATGCAAGAGCAGGCTTGGGTTTGGGCAGGTAAGTTTTGTGGAAGAATGTTTCTGAAGTAACACCATACACATGTCCTCTTCCTGAGCATCCACCACTGATCCCTTCAGAAGACAGCCCGGTCTCACCCAGGACAGCAGCAATCGTCCGTCCTGGGATCACAACCACAGCCAGCAATGCTGCTCTTAGGCACAAAACCTCACCGACACCAAGAGCAGATCGATGTCTTCAGTCATGTTTGTCAAAACATGGTACTTTGCAAGTTTTCTTATATTTTTCTGAGTGCCTACATGGCCAAAATGATCTACATCCCTGATACCATGGCAACCTTACTCAGATGTTTACTTGACATATGAATTATGCAAGCAGCTAAGGTTTTAAATCATCTCCTCTCATATATTTGTCTGTCACTGCCACATCCTCACAGTCTAACCCAGGGCTCTGCAGTGGGTACCAGTGGGGACCAGTGATGCTCCTTTTGCTGGGAACGAGGAGCATCCACCACACAGGACTGGGAGCCACTACACTGAGCACTGACTGCTTTTTTTTTCCCCTGTGAGGTTGGGTTAATTAAAAAGATTAAAGCCACATGTTAGAACATCGGCTGACAGGTATTGCTCCCATCCCCCCCTTGACATGATCACGAAGTGTTAACAGCAGACATCAGTCCTAGAAGACTGTAAAAATTATCATCTCAGAGCTATTAATACAGCACGGTGGATGTGGGGAGGCTCTTTAAAGAGCATATAGCATTAAACCTCCAGCTAGGTATTAAGGGGATTTCTTAACCTGTAAAATCATAGTTATGTGCAAAAGAGGGGAAGGACGGGGGCTTAATTAAAAATCCATACTTAGCTGGCACAACATTGTAGTTAAGGGCTCTAGAAGAAGCCATTTAAACAGGTAAAATACTGCCCCAAATGCAGAGATGTCTCCTGGATAAAGAGGCCCTTTGTATCTTTGATGTCCTGTAAGTGCCATTCTCTTTAATTTTCTCTTTCCTAACGGCCATAAAGGATATTTTAAATGCATGAGGGACACTCAAGCCACAGAGGTGATGGCACAGGTGTCCAGCACAGTGAAATGTTCCTGGAATGGACTCGACAAGGGCAGTGGCCATTCAAAAGTCAAAGGAGCCTGTAGAGATCCTAGAGGAGACAAGTTCCTAAATAGCTTTATTTTCTACAGGCAGGATGACACCAGCTGTGAGACCACAGACAAGGATCCTCTTTTCCAAAAGGCTCTGCAAAAGGACAGCATGTACAAAAAGGCAATCCCTGTCCGGAATAACTGGCACTGTGAAGGTACGTATAATACAGGGAAGTAGGGAAGCCCTGCCCATATGGCCATGGCTCTCCAGTGGGAATGCACAGTCTGCTGGCAGAGGAGCAGCACTACAACCCCAGCAGCATCAGATGGGGGAAAATGATCGGTCTGGGCTGGCTTAGAAGTTAATTTATCTCTCGCGCAGTCCCCAGTTGTAACAATGCACTTCCTCCTCTCCACTGTGAACCTTGGTAAAACACACAAAAGCGACAAAAATCACCAAAGCTTCATTTAAGTGTTGAATTCAGGGTTTGAGCAAATGCAATTTTCTTGTTATTGGAGCAGGCAAGGCATGCACTAATCATGAGTTACCAGCTCAGAACAGAGCTGCTATCCCTTTCTCCTGCAAGCACAGCGGCATTAGGTAGGACGTGACTTTTCCTGTACTCTCTGCCGACAACAGCATCAGCAACCTAGGTCAGGCTTATACACAAGGAAGGGTGGTTGGTGAATATAGTCCAACACAGGAAAACAAGACAACACCAATGCCTACCCAACTTGCACAGTCCCAGCATATGGCAGCAGAAGCTATAGGACCAAATATAGCTTCTCAGCCAGACTTTGGTACAGCAGTTGATATCAGTAGAAGGTCTCATGCCTCCCACTCTGCCAAAGGTGCAAGCATATGACCCAGCTTACAAAGGAATTCCACTCATTCATTTATTCTTTGGAAGTGGATATAACCAGTCCATGAATTATGCATAGCTGTTAAAACAGTTTGGTTTGAACAGAGAGGGAACACATTCAAATGGAAGCTGATGACTTCTCCAACTTCAAAAAATGGCATTAATTACAAGAAACAATAAACAATGTTGTTGCTTACATGAGACTGCCCAGGTCAGCGCAGAATGGGAATCCCCAAACCCAGAAGCAATCCCCGAGACACAGAGACTGTCTTCATCTGACTCAGACACCTAGGCAAAGTGGGTAAGCTTTAGAGTTGAGATTTCTTCTAGTCAAATGAAAACTGGGTTAAGGCCTCATTTACACAGGGCTTCTTCATGTCAACAGAGGTTTTCATTAATATTGCATGTCTGCACAACTCTGGGACCTAGATGGTGGACAACAGCTGTGCCTAGGAAGGGACTGTCATCTAGGCTGACCCATACAAGATAAGAAGTCTTTACCAAGTAGTCCACAAGAGGAGATATGGGTACAGCTGATACCAGGCTTCAAACATACCTTTACTTTAATACAGAAAGAGGACAGTCAGTCTGGGCTCTCCATCACCACATGCCACATGCAGTCACTTAAGCGGGTGCAGACAGGCCTGGTCAGAAGACACCCACATTGCCATGGTGCGATGGTTCAAGTGGTGTTTTGAAGGGTTTCTGCTGATGACATTGAACATAGTCTCCATAAACGGAGAAGCTGAGTTCTCAATGGGAAGTGCCTGAAAATAGAAAATGAAAGGTAAAAGCAGGAATTAAGCTTCTGGGGCACAAGGGGAATCATGAAACCTGAGTCCTACTGCTGCCCTTTTTATTACCTTTCAGAAGGACCTTGAACAGATGCTTTAACCTCTGTACCCTATAAACTTGGGTAATAATGATGCTGTCATATCCTGGAGGTGCCCAGAGACCGCGAGGACAAAAGGCATGGGAGCTGGGGAGAAATTTTCTCATTACCTCCAGCCTCAACAACATGTCATAAAGCAGTCATTTGCGTTGGTTCTTCAGAGACCGCTTCCGGCACCATTTTCCTTGCACGTCATTGCCCCTGTGCTTTCTGCGCAGAGCCCAGCAAGAACTACGAGCGGACACCTTTCGCAAGGTGCTCGTACACCTTCCTGAAAGCTGTCAGCTCTGCAAGGCACAGTCTGGCCATGTAAATAATATGAGAAACAGCAAGGGAAATGCCACCAGGCAAAATACTGCCAATGTCAAGGTATTAGAAATCGTGAAGAAAAAAAGTCCTCATGGTTTAATAGGGAAGGTCAGACAGAAGTTATGTTTGTGTTTTTCAGCATGATTGGATTATAAATATAGTCGGCAGAGGCTGAGGATACGGGGAGCTCTAGATTGTATTGGGATGTGTCACTCGTGACACTGGCAGGCGATGCCTTCATAAACCTGACTCCGCTGTCCCCAGCCACTCCAACGCGTGACAGGAGCAGGCGGAGGATAAAAGACAGGAGTTTGCAGGGGAGCCAAGGGGCAGGCAAAGCAATTATGAAGTTATATATGCTTGGCTCTCTCTGGTGTTTTACTCCAGTAGCTAAACAAAGTTAGATTGTATTGTTAAGCTGCACCCATGGCAGAAACAAGGGAAGAGCTGCCAGCTCAAGCAATTTCATGAGGTCATGACGCAGCCAATACATCTTTGATGTGTGCAGGATACATCTGCTCTCTGCAGCCCACAAACCTGTTTCTTCTGCTCAACAACTCTGGGGAAGATTTTCAAAAGTATTTAGAGGATTTATGGTCACCGACTCCTTCACAATGAGCTTTGCGCTAGGCAGGTTGTTGTGTTCTGCTGAAGGTATAGGCACCTTGGGGAATCTGTGCTCATCAGTCAACAGGATTTATCTTCCGAAAGCTCTTGGGTGCACATAAATTGTCTGCAGGGTAAGCCCTGATCTTCTGGTCAGATCCATGTTGGGAAGTCAAGTGGAGGCTCAGAAGGCAGTAGGACTTTACGTTAATGGCCTTCTATTAGCTCAAAATTGGTATAGTGAAAGGAAATAATGTAATAGCAATTCAAGCTGTTTACATTTCCTATCAAGCCTGTAATATCAGGGGATAGCATTTAAGTGCTAGTGCAGATATCCAGTGAATATCTGACCTATTAATGGCAAAAGTATTAATAGTAATAGAGCGAGTGATCTGTTTTCTGCTTTCAATTCATCACCCATCACCACTTAGCCTTTTCCTAGGAAGAATACTGCAGGTCTAACAGAAATATGATTTACTCAAAGAGGCAGAAAGATTAGATGGAGGGATAAGGCAGTGCGTGCAGAGAGATGAAACTGGTTATTAATTTAGCGTGTCACTTCTGGAAGGCAGAGGTGGCTGGATACTCTCCCCCTGCTACAGGGATGCTCAAAGCTGGGGAAATTCAGATCCATTGCTGAGACCTGAGCAGCTGTGCACTGCCATCACCATACTGCAGCCCTGGGCGACAGTGCAGCTTGTCACCTGGGACCTGGACAGCAGATGACACTGTCCTCTACCCACCTTACTCTTGTCAGCTACAGAGCAGCGAGGGCTGGAGCTGGGTTGCCCTTTCCTAGAGAAGGTGTGTTACAGAAGTATCCTTGCCATCCAGAAACCTGAATTTTCTGCTTTAACTCCCAACTGGTAGTCTTTCCTGTGTTGTGACTAACAATTAGGAAGATGTTTGAGGAGAAATCAGAAAAAAAACCCCAAAACAACAAACAAAACAACAAACCTGACAGTATCCTCAACGTGCAAAGAAGTTTCTTGCACTCACATAAAACTTAAAGTTCAATTACTTGCTCATTACTGAGCTGAGAGACACATACTTAATCCAATCTATCACTCTCAGTAGGAACTGAAATTCATTCCTAGCCTGTTGTCATTATAAGATTATTCTATTAAGGGTGGAGATAAAATATTTTTTAAACAGTAATATAGAAGACTTCAGAATAGCCTGACATTTTGATTCACAGTAAATCTTACTTGCAAACCAATAACCCAATCTCAAGCCAGCAGCTCAGAGATGCAGAGACCTAACGCCCATGGACATGCGATTGCATGCGGAGATAACAGTAAAATCAGTGAAGCCACCACATAGCCAGAGAGCCCATTCAGGCACTGAATGCTCTGTTGTTTGACTTTCACTAATATTGTTTAATTATATCGCTAGAAGGCAAGAATTCCCATTTGTCAACAACTGGGAAAGTGCTTAAGGTGATGGTATTGTTCTGCTTGGGTGGCCCGTGCCTGAAGGTAATCTTTCAAAAGCAGCTGCTTTAAGTGTTAGTTAAATGGTACCAAGGGATTCACTTGACACAGGTGTCATGTTTAATCTTATTCATATATCAATAAAACCCGTACCATATGTGCAGGCTGGTTGGCAGCACTGAACCTCCGAGACAATCAATATTTCCATTAACAGACTCATCCTCCCTGGTCAAACCAATGCAGGCTCTCAACTTCAGGCATTCCCCGCCTGCCTGCTCCTACCCTCTGCTTTCCCATTTGTTCTTCAAACATTTCTCCTCTGGAGAACACACCGCAGGCAACTCATTATTGCAGTTTGGCTTTTATTTGTGCATGCACTTCTCCCAAATACACATTAACACGTAGCAGGGAAGCAGTAGTGGTCAAGGTTTAAGTCTATGCTGTTTCTACAGCGTGTTTATCCAATGCCTTTCAGTAGAGGCTCTTGGACCACTTTGCAACCTGCTCTGTCACTGCAGTCACAGAAAGGTTAATGGTGGCTGAGAGAGGGAAGCATGCCAAGGATGGCCAGAAGACAGCCTGGAAATCCTGATGCTCAGCTTATGGCAACACAAGTTAACACGGGTACAAAACCCAGTGCATTTACAGCCTGCACTGGCTGCTCTGTAGGCGGCTTTTGGTAGGTTATGCTCTTCTTCCAACAGCTTCCCCCAGGATAAAGCTCAGCAGCTTGCAGAAGGACATTAGTGTGGTGTTTGGGTTTTTTTTTAAATTATAGCAGTGACTTGCATGTCTAAAACTCATCCTAACACCTGAACTTTTGAAGTTTTGAAAAAATTATGGTCCCTTTCTAATGGGTCACACATCAGCCTGCTCCCTTCACTCCTGGGAAGGGGCCTGGAAGGAGCAGTGATAAGGAGACAAGGACAGCCCAGAACAGGGAACACAAACATGTCCTTCATTTGGATACCATGAGAACAACAGCCAGGGCCACTTGTTTTCTGACATACTGATTTAAAATTAGGCTTAGCAACTCTTAAAGAACCTGATTCAATGTATTTCTGGGCTGATTGACCTACCAGTAACAGTCCCTCATCAAGCAGAACAGCGTGGCCTCAATAAGCCAGGACAAAAATTAGGAATGCTAATGGCACTGCATTGGCAGAGTCATATGTGAGAAGTTAGCACAAAATCTTTTTCTTTTTTTTAGCTAAGACTGCTTCTCACTTAGGTGAATCCAGAAATTTACAACTTAAAAATAGACTTTATAAGGTTGTTCTCCTTGGCTCCCGCCTTTGTTTCACTTGGAGCACAGGGCACTTCTCCTATGGCAGGGAAGCAACTGGGCAGAGGGAGATGAGATGAGATGAGATGGTGGATGCGTGCTTGGAAGGGATTCATCTCCAGACAAGTCACCTGACAACCCCAATCCCTAACTTAGCATGAGAGGCAGATTTAACACTCCCAAATGAAATGTTAATGCAGGAACAATCCCCTATAACATCCGCACCGTAAATAATTTACTTTCCTTCCAAGCACTGAGGAAGATTAATGGACAGGTTTTTTTGAAAAAGAAAAAAAAAGTCAAGTTAAAACATTTGCAGGCCCCAGTGTCATTGCAATAACAGGCAGCACGTGTAAACATCGCAAGGACTGCATCCATTTAGGAGCGGCTGGGAGACCACACAGTGCAGGAGAGGCACCGATGTGCAGAGCTGCCCTTGCTATTAAGAGACCACTTTGAGTTTCCATTTGGAGCTGGGAGAGGTGGGGGATTCACTGGCCCGGTTCGAGGCACTAGTTATTTGTTATGATGAACTCTCTGAAACAAAGAGATTAAAATAAGTCCAAAGTGTTTCTCTGACAAATGTTAAACGTCACCTACAAGATTTATAGCACTTCTGTTCCCCCTCCGAAAGCTTTTAGTTCAGTGGCAGAGGTTACCAAGGGCTTGTCCACTGGCTGCCGGCTTTATAGTTTTAGCACTGGCCAGAGAATAATCCAAAGTTTCAATAATGAGTAATAGCACTTTCAGCTCACCATCATCATTTGTCCTACATCCATTATTGTCCTAAGAGACCAATCTTGCTGATGTAAATGGTGCTGGCAGCTGGTGTGTCAGCATTTCACACCTCCGCAGCTGCTGGGCTGCGCTGGCAGCAGCTCCTCACCCTCTACAAACCTCTCCACACTGTCCCAGCACTGCCCTGCATGGGGGACAGAGCCCAGGGATGTCCTCACCAGCATTGCTGGTGGTGGTAAGCTTGGAAGGGGTGGCCTTGCTTGCATATGGGTCTCGGCAAAGCTTTAATTTTGGGAGGGTTGCTGCTCTACCCTCAAGACCACTGTGCTGTGGCACAATGGGAGTAGTTGCTTTCTCCTTGCAAGTGTCCCTTTCTGTCCCATACCACTTGCCGTTCAAGGGGTGATGGCTTTAAACTGGAAGGAGGTAGATTTAGATTAGGAAGAAATTCTTCATTCTGAGGGTGGTGAGACACTGGCGCAGGTTGTCCAGAGAAGTTGTGGATTCCCCATCCTTAGAAGTGTTCAAGGCCAGGTTGGATGGGGCTTTGAGCAGCCTGGTCTGGTGGGAGGTGTCCCTGCCCATGGCAGGGGTTGGACTGGATGATCTTTATGGTCCCTTCCAACCCAAACCATGCTGTGACTCTATGATTCTCCCTTCCTTCCAGGGGGGCAGAAAGTATTAGCAATAGTAGGTCATTCATGGGGAGCGTGCACGGGAAACAGGGCATCCATGCTCAGGGCTGCTCCCAGGGCTGGAAGGAGCTGGTGGGATGGAGACAGAGGGTGTAGGCTGCTGATACCCATCACACTGGGACACAGCCTTTGTAGGGCCACAAACCACCAAAGGTGTCCCGCAGCACTGGAGTGGGCTCCTGCTAAACTCACATGCCACAAGCCCTCCCACCACCCATCACGCATAGCCTCCAAGCTCTGTTATCCAGTGGATAGTCTATCAATATAAATAATTCATTTTCTTTTCTTGTTCATTTTTTAAGGAGATTGCGGCTGTTCAAAATCATATCGCACAGCCCATGCTGCAAGACCATGTCAGACACCACCACATCCAGCAACGCCCCACCTGCCCCACCAGAGGGACAGTGGAAAGCAGGGATGAGCAAGGAGAGAAAGAGTGGGTTAGGTGGGGTATAGCAGATCTTGTAAAGTCCAAAAAGAGATACCAGTCCTCTCTGGGCATGGCGGATCTTTGCAGATACCCAGCTGGCTGGAAGTTCAGTCAGCCCTCAGTTAACATCTCTTCCTGTTTGCTTCAAGGACTGCATCAGTTGTCCTCATGTTTGCCTCCTAGTTTGCACCTATAATGCTGCTTTGAGTATTCTCACATCCTTTCTCCTTCTTCCACACTCATCCAGGTTCGGGTGATACAGGCCAAATACCCATGTTTAGCAGAGCAATCAAACAAGAATAACAAGCCACCACAGACAGCAAACCAATCTAGCTGATCTACAGGTGCAAACAGCTTCAGAGGATGGACCAGCTTTCCAAAAATCACTAGAAAAGTGAATCCTCACAGCATAAATCACCAGCCTCCCAGCCATCACAAGGCAGGCTGGACACTAACAGGTCAGCTCTGTTTCCCAGATGGAGAACTTAATCACCCTTAGTTAGTCTGTGTAATTACAACAGTTATGAATCTTATTCTTTACCAACCTCTTTCAAATCCAGACCCTCATTTTGACTTGCTAACCTCATCAGTACACAGCCCTGCCAGACACTGTGGTAGGTAAAATCAAGACCTTGGACAATAACTGAAAGAATAGGGATCTCTTTCCATAATAATTTGTTCAGATCATTGCTATAAGGTGCTTTTAAGTAAGGCAAAAGATAGAGAAAAAGATTTACTGTATACCAAAGTTACAAATACAGGTCCAGGCTGAAGACACAGGGCTTGGAAAGAAAAAAAACTTCACAAAAACACAAGGGTGAATGATGTAAAGCAGCAAGGTTTAGATGTGAAAGGAGGTGTGCTCATTCCTGCCAGTGAATGATTTAGCCTATCTGAAGTATCTGGCCACAGCTTAACCATTGAACTAGCCAGTTTTAAACATATTCCTTTCTACAGTATGACTGGAACACATATGCTACTGGAAAAGCCTTTGGAAGTAAGCTGAGACAAATCCAAGTGGAGTCTGTAAAACGACTCTAGGATCCTAAAAGATTTACTAGAGAGGAGAGTCTTCCCCTGCTCCAGCAGTTTGCAGAAACATCAAGCAGATGCCTTGGAAAGTCAGTTTCCTGCAGGATACCCTTATCGGGTATCTCATGTGACCCTGCTCCTTGCCTCTGGTCCTTCTGTGCAACTCTGTCATCACCATGGGCACCCCAGAGGGAAAACACGCCATAGAAAACCAAGTCACTGGAGCTCCAGGCAGACCTTCTCATCAGCTAAGCCACAACAGCAAGACAGAGCAGCAGCCAGACCATGGGCTGGATAAAGCAAACCAAAGCACCTACTGTAATACTTCCTGATTGCCCATTTCAATACAGAAAGCCTTTCCTTTTGCTCATCAGCTGTATGCTTACAGGTATATATGATGCTGCTGTATGCAAGTCCGAATGCAAAGAAAAGCTCCCATTGAAGTAAATTAAATTTTAGTTAAACCACACTTGAGCTGTAGAATGTGCTGGGATTGCAGATTGCAAAAACCACACCACATAGCTGACTCTGCCATTCCCAGTAGATCCCTTGTAAATCCACCATCTATCAATTTCTCCTGCTTGGAGAAATCTAATCCCAGGGCTGGAATCAGCAAGTCCTTCCCTCCCTTCCTCCCTAGGCCACCTTTTTCCACTAAGTGAGATAAATTTTTCCCAGCTGTAACATTGCCAAAAACAGTAGGGTTATAGTGAGGAAAAGCTTCATCCCAGAAAGCATTGCAGGTTAGTACATCAGTAAATCAAAAATAAAAAGATAGACCTTTCCCTTCTAGATGATGCATGTTTCCTCATATCTCTTGATGAGATTGGGAGAAAAGGTTAACAGGGAGCAGACACAGCTAATGATTTAGTTAGGAGACTCATTAGCTAACTACCAGTAGAGCTGAGGTGGCTCACAGCTACTGCAGCCCACACTTGAGATGTTAATCCAGACTCACCCAAAATCCTTCAGTCTGCAGTGTTCCCCATGGTCCCCCACCCACAGACACACAGGGTTTGGCCACGCAGAGTCTTTTCCATGGCGCTCGTCAGCACATTGCAGGATTTCAGTCCAGAGAGGTGATGGACAGTTACAAATACAGGGTTGCATGACACAGTCAAACCAGAGCCCAGCATTCATAAACACCCAGGGACAGATTTAGGTGACTCCCAAGGGGGTGGTTTTAAACCCAGGCTCACCTAGGCCTCACACTGCTGCACCTTAGTGCAGCTCCCACCAGCAGGCACCAGCTGAATCCTGGTAGCATAAATTAGAAAACAGTTTGTGTTGATTGCCTCATCCAGGAACACTTTACCTTGCAGAAAAGCATCTTTTTTATCCAATGCTTCCCTTTCTTAAAGCAAAAATTTCCTTTTATCATCTCATCCAACAGTAAGCAGTGAAGTCCAGTTTTCCTGCTTGCTCTGGTCCTTGGAGCAGCACATCTACTAAGCTATACCTCTAGTCTTAATTTTCCTCTCTCCAAGCACCAGTGGTGCGACCACATGTACAACTTCCTGGGATGTTTGCCCCAAAACCAGGTTTCAAATCTTTCTTTGTCTTCACCACAAGCTCTACAGGAGTATTAGAAATACAAGCATATATTAAACATTCCTTTATAAAGACAGGACAGTGTTTTAGAGCCAAAAAGTAGCAACTGCTGGGCAGGTGGAGCATCCTGTTCTTTCTTCTGAAGCTTCCAGAGGAAATGGAGATACTTCCCCCCTGCCTGGAGGCTTTTCCAGCAGGGCTTCTTAAAAGCTGTGGGGTCTCAGCTAAGGTTGAGAAGGTACCCTCAACTATTAAAGCTGTTAGAGCCCTCACTCCCCTCTTCGGGATGCTAATCTTAGACTTGCTGTGAGCTCTTCTTGTTTTTATTGTGTTTTCTAATTAAGTGCTTGCATGTAATACAGTCAAGCCTGGTCAAGCTGTAAGTACTGCTGCTCCAGAGTTCTTTCTGGACTAAGCTGCTGATTGTTGTGCTTCTGCTGCTATTGCTGCTTGTAGGTCTGTGCGTGGTGCTGGCTCTTCCCTGTGCTTCTGCTGCTGGTGTGTGATGGCTAGGAGCTACTCCAAGCACATACTTGCTTTCTGGATGAAGGTTGTTATTTTACAAGGTAAGCTTTCATGCTCTACTGGGTCCAAATGGCTCTTAGGATGCCTGGCTGTGTTGGCTGCAGGCCAGGGGAAGATACCTGTCGCTAAAAGGTGCTCCCTATTCTATCTACCCTGCTTTCTGCTCCCTGCTTCCCAGCAAGCCTGCCTTGGTCCACACAGCTTGTGCTTTCCTGGCCAGCAGGGAGCTGGGCACACTTAGTGCTTCCTGACCCATTCTGGAAGAGAGAAGAAAGACAAGGATTAGACTGACATGCTTAAAATAAGCACTGGTCTAGGGAAAATAAGGTTTTGCATCACCACACAGCATCATTTGAGACTCTTCCTAGGTCTGTCCTTCCCCCTGGTGGGCCTCTTGCCTGCTCTAGTGCTCAGAAAAGGAGAGGAACGGCTGGGAACTCAAATTCTGTCATTTCCCCTTGTGCTCCTTTTTCTGCAGAGCCTGGCACTGCCTTCCAGTGACATCGCTGGCCAAGGGGGGAGGAAAATGAGCTTGAGGGAGAGGAGGGGCATGGCTGAGGGATTGATCCACCTGCCAGCTGCTTTAACAACCCTCCATACATAAGAGTCAGAGCTAATACAAACTTCTCA
>NW_010158929.1:46115-62048 GCF_000695765.1 Mesitornis unicolor | reverse complement strand
CCGTTGACCAAGCTGATAATAAACTGAAACCAGAAGGTGACAAAACAGAAGTGATGGGATTGGGTGAGGTGATGGGGAAAATGCGAGGGAAGGCAATGGATGTGGTGTGTCCTGCTCAGCACTGTCTCCTGAGGACGTGTCCCAGCACGCAGCAAAGCACCGAGCCGTGCGCCTTTCCTCGTGACCTTTTATTTGTCGAGTGTCAATAATAAACCCTGGTGACTTTACAGCACAGTTTATCAAAGGTTTTAGATTCTGCAGCGATAGGCACCATGGTCTGTGAACATCCAAGGCCTTGTAACTGGGGTGGCTCCTCCAGATCGCTGTCTGAGCCCCTAGCTGCTTTGGTGGGAGAGGAGGAGGGGAGAGCAGGGTGGGGAAGTGCAGGTGGGCTGGGGCCACTGGGGGGTGGCTCCTAACAGCCAGCAGATGATGTGCAGGTTGGGTGTCCCTTGCCCAGGTGCAGGGTGCATTGCAAGATGTGAGATGGTCAATTCAGAAAAGCCAAAACCTGAACCAACAGCTGAGTTGACCCTCTTAACCAGGACCCATCCAAGATGAAACTCTGCAGCAGGACAGCACATCATGGTTCTCTGACTTCATCCGCTGCCGCCGTCTGACACCGCCGTGCCCGAGCCAGGTAATACCACATTTATTTCTTCTGCTAGGGGATGGCATAAGGCACTAGGTCCAGGATAGGCAGGAGTGAACTAACAATACCGTTAACCTTTTCTTACAGTAAAATAACCTTTTAAAATGTGCATTATTTAAAAGAGCTATATTAAAAGCCTGGCATCCCAGTAGAAGTAAATCTTCCCATAATAACTCTCCCCACTGGACTCAGTTCCAAGGAAATGCTGCATTTTCAGGAAAAGCTTGTCCAAAGGTTATTCTTTCTTTATGTGTCTGCCTAACTTATGGCTTTTGTCCACATCCCTTCTCTGTAAAGATCATAGTGACACACTTTAATGTAGAGAGGTCTGAACGCTGGTTTTTGGACTCCCTGGCATGTTGCCCTCGGCCAGCTGTGTTGTTCAAGGGCAGTGTTGGGGTGCAGGGTGCTGTTTCTTGGAGAGCTGTATCTGTACGTGTGGAGATGTTTTACTGTTGCAGATGCAAAGAGCTGACAGAGAAGGTGCCAGTAGGTGGGGCTGAAGAATATACTGGTTAGATCCCAGGTTTTATAGGTGCAGTAAGCACAGTGCTTGGGCTTTGGCTGTTTTTTATTTGTGGTGCTTAATGGTATAATGAAACAAAAATGCATTTAGTCCCTTAATTTTCTGGCATGGGGGATAAGTGGTGCTTGGGCGCATGGGATGCAGGCTGGGCTCCCAGTGCAGTGATGGGGCATTTGGAGTTTGGATGAGGTACTGACAGTGGGTGATGCTGCAGTCACCACTGGAGCTGGAATAGGTAACTGCCTGTTGTGTTGCTCCATGTACAAATCTGTAATGAGAAAATAGCTCAGCTTCACAGGTGAGTCACAGGCTGCTGCCTCAACCTTGAGCTCTGGATATGTGGTAAACTGCCAGGCCTTGGTTTTCAGCATTAAAAGTGGGTGCCGAGAGACTTTACAGCTGATTTTCAGTGCCTCTTTCCTGTGGCAAGGGCAGACTCCACTGTGAGACCCCTCCTGTGCTACTGCTACCTGGGATATGTCACTGCTAGTTAAGAAGGTGCAGGTGAAATGTAATCTTGTCGGCGCATTCTGACTAAAACCTGGGTAACCATTACTATGTATTGGAGAGCTGCCTCGCTCGCTCTTCCCCTCGCACATGTCTACTTCTGTGGGATTGGTCTTTGTGCCTTCTGTAACAAGCTTTGGCTTGTCTTCTCCATGGTGGAGGCAGCAAGTTGGATAGTATGGTTTTATGGGATTAATCTGGTCCATAGATGCCATTTGACCATGTTCCCTCATTGGACAGAGGTCATGCCTTTCATATATAAGATAATGGGATTTAAGGTTGCATGGTTTTGAGTCCCACTCTAACCAGCACACGCTGCCGGTGGCTGTCCTGGCCACACTGCTCCTCTGGGCACAGCTTGTTGCCCTTGAATCCCCATAGCATCCTCACCTGTTAATAAATTATATTTAAAATAGATTGCATCTCAGATCCAGAGGCATGGGCATCTGCAGCCTGTTAGGAGTAAAGGCCTGTTATTCCTCAAACCTCTCATCAGATTCATGTTTCACAAGCAGTTTTATAACCTTGCTGGAAAAGCTGACAAGACAAACTCCAGCCTCATTCAGTAACGTCTTACTAAATTGAAGAAGTCATAAACCACTTTAAAAAATGAAAGTTGGGACTAAAGGTTTGAGAGCAAGTGACTAAAATATTAGAAGAGCATCACGAGGGAGACAGAGGAGCAGACTTGGGAAGGGATGGAGCTCAGTGCCTCAGTGATATAAGACTGAGAAATGGCACTGGAGATTAATTTATTACAAGGATAAAAGCAGATACTCAGAGACTGTGAAATAGAGAGGACTGAGTAAAAAGAAATGAGACTGCAACTCCATCAAGCAGTAGATGGACCTGCTGTAGGAACTGGGGGATATGACCCAGGCAAGTGGCTGCTCTGCAGAGGGGCAGCTGCATCACGCCCACCTTTAGGGCTATGGGAGCAACTGGAAGTGACAAAACTCAAAGTGAAGTCTGCTGAGAAATGGGAGAGCTCTGACTGGGCACTGTCTGGGAGCATGAAAAGGCAGTAGGCGAGAGAGCCCTGACTCAGCCTGAAAACTCCTGAGATCAGCTTTTAAATTAAAATACCTATTTTTAGATGCAGTAAGTTTGTGGGTTTTCATTTACTACTTGGTTTCTGAGTGTTCAGGATATGCCTGTGCCCTGTGGGTGCTCTTTCAAATCGCAAGGGACAGGAGCATGTAACTCCATTTGAAACAAGGTAATGCTCTTGTGCAACTCGGTGAACGTGGCATCTGGAGTTTTAAAATCAGTAAATACCAGAATATGTTGTAATTAATATTCAGAGCGACTTGTACCATTTTGATTTCACTGGGCATTTTTCAGGAAACAAAAGGCAGAGCAGTTAAATGGAGAAGTTCAAAGTAACATTTTTGACTCGCAGAACCAAACCAGGTCTTCATCTTCTTCCAATGTCCAGGAATGGCTGCTCTGTGTGGCTGCAGTGTGAGTGAGGTGTCACCCATCAGCCTTGGCTGCCCTTCAAGAGGGGTCTCACCAAAAGACACCCCAATTTACTTGCTCTTGGCTATCATGGATCGAGTGATGTGTGGGTCAGTGTGTAGGAACAAATGCAACCTTCAGAAAACGCACCGTGCTTTTCAGAAGTGCAAACTTCAATGTGTGTAATCTTCTGTTGTGGTTTCTACAGCTGCTGTCACCCGGTGTCTCCTCTCCACCCAGGAAGAGGGGGGCAGGAAAAGGAAAGGAGATTTGTGGATTGAAATAGAAATACTGCCCCCAGCAAACTCCCCAAAGTCACACAGTGACTGTGATGTTTATGGTATGAATAGTATTGATTGGTCAGTGTGGGGTCATCTTGGGGTTGATTACCCAGGGTTTCTGCTCCCCCAGCCTCTGCCCCTGTTCATCCCAAGGCCACTGAAGACCTTGAGCATCACTTACCAGCATTTGCTGAAACCTGTAACAAAGTTTTATCACTTTGTTCTCATGAAATAGAGTGTTGTAGTTCTTACAAAACTGCTGTTTTCCTCAACAGAAAACTGGTTCTAAAATTCTGTCCCAGTAAACCAGGACATCCTTCAACCAGTAAATCCCAACCTTCCACCTGATGCTTCTTTGCTATGGGGGTTGCTGAATGGAGGGTCAGTTTTTGGGGGGCTGCTGCAGGCTGACTGCAGCGTATGCAGCCCTGTACTGGCATTGCGCTGGCAGAGTTAAACTCCATGACACTTTCTCTTGTAATTATCCCTTTCTTGCTCTGCAGATTCCCCGGAGCTGAGCTGAGAGTTGCAGGAGGCGCACACAGACCCTGGGCTATCTGCGCCTTGCCAAAATGCTTCTGGTTAGGAAATTTAGGCAGAATAGGAAAAAAGCTAGGACATTCTCACACCACTTTGCCAATTTTCTCCTTCCCTGCTTGACAGCTGCTTTATCATTGATGCTTTCTGAATGTCATCTTCTGGGCATCTGGGGAAAAACCAAGGATTTTCCTTAAAATTTCCCCCCAGTTTTCCCCTGCCTGCAGACAGTGACAGTAGTCTGTAGTATTTCACAGACCTGTACTGTCATTCAGAAAACAACAACAAAAAAAAAGCAGGTTTTGAACCTGTCTGCTAGTTGCAGCATACAAAGACCTGCCTGGTTAAACCTTCAGTAAGTATTTCAACAAAGTCTTAGCAATGAAGAACACTCAGAGCAATTTTTTGGCTTCAGCAGAGATCAGAAAAGCTGCTGTGGTGGCAGGTAAGACGGGGCCACTGGCAGCAGCACACCTCAGCTCTGCCTGCAAGGCAGGGATGTGTGTATGTGCCAGCAAATCTGCATACACTGGCGTGAGGAGCAGCAGCTGATTCCTCGCAGCAATGTTCAGTTTCTCCCCAACATCTTTGCTTACTAATTCTACATCTGCAACAACGGCATAAAGTGATAAATTTGTGGGATGTAACTGTTTTCGGAAAAAATGAATGTTTAGTCAGCTGAACTAATTCTTCCATTCAGGTCAAATTCATCACATCACTTCCTATCCCATTCCCCTTCACACATGGGGGAAACAAAATTTAAAGTCAGAATGCTTCATTTCAACTTTTTCTAGAATATTTTGTTTCAAAGTGGCATTTCTGTCTGAAATGTCATCTCCAAATAGCTTTAAGAAATGAGAATGAAAGGCTGCTGTTCTGGTGAAACAAAGTTTTGGTGTTTACAAAATGAATTTTTTTTTCTTCTTGCTCAACCAGTGAACTGAAAAATTAATTAGTCAGTAATTAACATAGCTCTGTTGACTAATTTGTGTCCAAGAACCTAGATTATGGGACACAGTGATGGGAAGGGGATATCAGACCGTCTGTCTCAGTGAGAACCAGCAGGAGCAAAAAGGGGAGTGGGCTGGAGGCACCCACGGGTGGGCAGGAAAGGAGCCAGGAGAGTTTTGAAGGATGCACAGAGATTAATTGGCTGATGAAGCTGCTTCTGGCCTTGTCCTCTGCCCTTGCAGGAGTTTGGCTTTCTTGCAGTAGTAAAGGAGATGGAGGCACCAAAAGGGAAAGGGTGATATTAGTGATTTGGGCTCTTCAAATAATAATGGGTGGGATTTTCCACAAGCTCATTAGTTGCACAAAAGCTTAGGGTCTGGGACATGTCACCCTGGAGAGGATATCCTGCAGCCCGTCTTTGGCCAAAGGCCTCCCAGGTTCAGGGGGAAGGAGATTTGGGCTGGAGAGGCCAGTGCTGGGCTCAGCACCGGCTCTGGGCTGAGCTTTCCCTGGTGGGTCAGTGGTGACCCCTCGGTTGCACCACCCTGATCCCCCGACAGGTCCCAGGTTCCTGGGCTGACCCTGCCCAGTCCTTCCTCACAGCATTTCATTGCTCATTGCAGCGATAAAACCACACTGAATTCCTCAGCTGTTTCCCCAGGAGCAGATTTGCCCCTGTTGCCTTGAAGCAGGGCGTGTGGGTCTGGGCATGCCTCTGGGCTGCAATTAGGCTCCATAATCACAGGGCAGAGATGTCTGCACAGGACCTACCACAGAGGCTGCCTCATCCCAGACTTGGGGGACAGTCCCGAGAGCAATGAATCATTCAGTGCCTGGTGATTATTTTAGTTTCTCCCTGATGTGGCAGCATTCCTTGGGTGAAAATGGGAATTATCTTCTGAAGCTGCCCCTTGTCCCAATTGTGTAATTTTGTGCAAGAGTCAAAATGGCTCAGCCAAGGCCACGGCCACGAGGAAAGTTGGTGTCAGTGGTGAGCTGAACCCCAGGCTCTCAAATGTGTCCTGAATGCTCCTTTCCTCCTGGGGAGGGGAGAAATTAAAAATCTTTGCTGTTTTTTGCACAAGAGGGCACTGTCAAGCCCCACAGCGTCCCACGGTCTTTCACCCTCGTGAGCCGGCTCTGCCAGGGTTCACTGGAGGTTGTTCCTAGCAAGCCAAGATCCAAACAAGGAGCTTTGCATCTTTTGCATGTGAGCGCTGGGGAGTATTTTGTCAACATTTATTTGCTGTTGGGCTTGGAAGTGTTGGTGACAGCATGGAGCTGCTGCTGATTAAAGCAGCAGACAGACATACTTAACACCATTGAGATGGCTGGTGGGACCAGGGAGTCTCCTGGCAAAGGGTAATTAGCATGTTCCCCACAAACGAGAGCGTTGCCATATCGTTCAGAAGTGCCACCAGGAGTACTGCATTATTTATCGTATCAATCTCCCTTCCTATTCACATAACTCACCCCTTTAGAGCGTGACATCTTATGCTAATTGTGGGAATGGATTGCGTGTGTAACTCCATGAATTCCTCTGCTGAGGGCAGGAGCTGGGGCTTGGACAGGCTCTGGAGCAGGTTTCACTTGGCCATGGTGGGGACGTGGGGTTCTCCATGGGCACAAACAGACCCAGTGGCACTGCAGTGCTTGTCTCAGTGTTGTCCCCTCCCCACCACAATTGTGGCGGGGTGCGCAGTGGGGAAGGGGTGCAGAAAGGAGGGGTTGATGTCCGAAAGGAGCCTACAGTCTGTGATGTTCAAATTGTGCATGTTGAGGAGTTGCCCTAGAAAATACATTATGTTGGGGGTTATTTTTGCAGTATGTTCCCCATGAAGTAAGCCATTGCAAGGATCGAACTGCAAAAACTAATTTTTTCAGCTGCAAATCTTGCAGACTTGTCATTTCCAAAATACTTCCAAATTCATGCAAGTGCCTTCAGTGCCTTTGCAGTTCCAGCATGGTCCCACCTGCAGGCAGAGTCCCCGACATGCCATCCCTGCATGGTTTCTCTTTTATGGCCATACTTCTCCAGGTAGTTCTCTGCTGTTCAGCACCCGAATCCTGCTGGTAGCCCGGCACGTACAGATACCGCCTATGGCAGCTTTTCCATCACTCCTGGTCCTTGAGCCTGAATATTTTTCTTTTTTAAAAAATAGTTAAAACTCATGTGAAATAATTAACTAATTTACACCAGCTGTACAGGGCTGTTACATTATTTGGTTTGGTTTTTTTTATTTTAGTTTCATGATGACATTGTTAATTAATGTTCTGGTAGTTAATGATCTGGGTCAATAATAGAAAAAATGAAGTGGCCAAAAATATAAATCACGTAATACTCATACTGTCAGGTCAGGAAACTCTGCAGTTGATTTTAGCTTGAAGCACTACCACCCAATCTACAGAGCGTAGATAGCAGGCAGCGTGTTTGAGAGGGCTTTTTTTCTATAAAAAGCATGATATGGAAGTTTTCCTCCTTTAAACTTGAACCTCCAATATCTTTTATTTCCAAAGGCAAAATATAATACTTTTTCTTCACCATTCATTAAAAAAAAAGAAATATGAAAACTGTGGATGTGCCAGTGGAGGGCAAGGTTTTCTCTTTTCAGGATAAAATCTCCATTGCTTAAGTGGGCCCAAAGACAAGCAATATTTACCCATTGGCCTCCACAGGGAGGAATATGCCCCCTTGGTATCACTGGAGGGCAGAATTAAAGTGGTCTGGACATTTTAATGCTGTATTTTCACATCTTATTCTCTTCGGACTCCAAAGTGCTGCTTTACGTCTGAAGTTTTGGCTTTATTTAATACCTGGTCTGGGAACGATTACAGTATCCTCTTGTTAGGTTGGATCTGTAAACTTCTGGCCTGTACTTAATTGATGAAGCAGGGTGGGTGTGTACGTGGTTTGCTTTGGGCTTAAATTCAGCATTTCAAGCCTTCGGGTTTTATTTCCTTTGTTCCCCGTGCCCTACATTAATGCAGCATGTGCGTGCTGTGTATGCAGGACTAGTACACTGTGCTGGGTGGGGCAGAGGTGGGAAATGATTTTCCATAAAACACAGTAGGAGTTTCCCTCAAAACAGACCCAAGTGTCACTGTAATGGCCTGCCACACCCAGGCTCTGCCTGCACCTGTGGAGAAGCCCTGGAACGAGTTTCTATTTGGTTTTTGTGTTAGAGTACTGCGTTTTGTAGTAGAAGAGCTGATGTCCCTTAAAAGCAGCTGTGCCAGCAAAGCCCTGGGGAATGCTATCCTTGGAGGCATTGTGGGACTGGTCCCACAGGGCACCCCCTGGGTGATGTGGGGACCCAAATCTGGCTGGGTGGTTGCAGGATGGGGCAGGACCAGGCTCAGGACAGGCAGGGGGGTGCTTGCTCTGTCCAGCCCCTCCCAGGCAGTGTCATTGCTGATGGTGGTACCTGGAGTTTAAAAGAACTCCCAAAAAACACAAAGTACGTTTAGAGAGGAGACATTGTTTTATTCTGCGCAGGGTGCAAGGTGGAAGTTTTCCACAAATCAAGCATCCCACATGCAAAATTTACAGTGTCTTTATCTTGATACCTGGTTAGCAAAACTCTATCTAAAACTACATTAATTGGTACAAAGTTACTTAATCTACTTTCTATTGGCTAATTAGTCTCTCTCTTTGCTAGTTAGTTAACAATCACAGTGTTCCCCTTCTTTTGGGTCGGAGCGTTTCACGAGTTGGTGGTCCCTGAGTCGGTGAGTGTGCTCTCCCCCTGCCACATATCCTTTTCCCACAATTTTCACTGACTTCATCCTCATTAGGCAACCGTCCAGCCTTTGGCTCCTCTTTGGGCAGGATGATTGGCCTCTTATCAGTCTTGTAGCTTCTTTTCAAGGATGTAGTCTTATGGGACGTTCAAAGAAACTGATTTAGGAGTCCTTCAGTTAATCGTCCCTGATAGCTCCAAGGACCAAGTCTCTTGCTGTCCAAAATTTACATATTTCTAATCTTCAAGGACGCAGCTTTCAGTGAAAGCATTCTCAAAACCTGACCCTTGCCTTGAGAACACAATTGTCTATGTATACAAGTTTCTGAGCTTTAAGTCAAAAATTCAGTTCTCAATGCAATGATAGGAGGATTGGGTCGGTGTGAGCTGGAACAGCCCTGTTAGCTCTGTCAGCAGCTGTTTGGATGCTCAGTTTGGGATGTTCAAGCCCTGCTGATGGCAGAAGTCACTGTGTGCTGAAGAGAGGTTCAGTGCAGAGCCTCTGCACTGCCAAAGTCCCACGGGAGAGAAACCACTCTTGTGCAGGGAGGAGGTATTTCAATGCCTAATTGCTATCAGAATTAAATGTTTTGGGGGATCTCGGCTCCCAGTAGTGGTAGCCATGAACATCTCTTGTCCTGCCTCCAACACCAGTGGGCTCTGGCTCACTGGTTTGGGGTAGCACAGCATGCCCAGGCTTGGTGAGCCCCTGCGCAGGGATAAAGGATGATATTTAAAGCATGGCACTGGCTAGGAAAGGCCAGCCTGTACCCCTGTCCGACCTCAGAAAAATGTAACAGTCTAGTCAGTTGTAAACTGCAGATTCATATGTAAAATGAGATTCCCTAGATTGCAGTTTGATTTAGCCCAGCCAGTCCTATAGAGCCTTTCACACTCTCACCCAGGGCTGCAAGCCCAGGTTAATTTTTCAGCTGTGAGCTGCCAGTATGTTGTGGCAGTGCCCAGGCAGAGATGTGCTGTCCCAGCTGTGAAGGCTGCATCTCCCCATTTCCGGCATCCTGGGGCAGAGATGGAGCAGAGGCATCTCCAAATGACCTGTGCAGCCTTGGGGGTCCAGTGGAAGAATGGGTGGGGGTAGATTAATGGATTGCCTTAAACCCATTAACCCATAACCTTAAACACATTCAAATTTATAAGGGAAATGTATTTATCAGTAAACAAACAAAAAACCTCCCCAAACAAACAAACTCCAAGTGAAAATTATTTAGTGCTAAAGTGATTTGGTTGTGAAGTCTCCTTCTCTGGAGACATTAAAATCCTGCCTGGATGTGTTCCTGTGTGATATTCCCTGGGTGACCCTGCTCTAGCAGGGGCTTGGACTTGATCTCCAGAGGGCCCTTCCAACCCCAACCTTGCTGTGATTGTAAAGGCAACTCTAGGTGGGTACCTTTTGTGCCCCCTAGGCAAGACAAGTAACTCCCCATTTAATTCCTTGTGATGGATTTACCCCCCAATCAAGCAGCAGTACCTGCATGGGAGCCTGTTGATCTTCTTGAACCTGGCAGTGAAAATGTCTTGCAAAGGTTGTGCTTCAGAGATGAGAAACGGCAGTGGGGGAAAACAGCACAGGGACAGTCCAGCCCGAGTGTGGGTGACAGCTTCTGAGCTGACTCATGGATGTTTAGGTGATGTTTGTGAACTTGTGCTGGGCCAGGAGCAGTGTGGTGGTGGCAGGGCTAGCCCAGTGCCGTGCTGTGGACTGGCTTGGATGGAGGATATGGGCTTGGCTTCTGGTCAGGTTGCAGAAAAATCTCTCCTTGCAGCACTGGACCATATGAAGGTACCCATTTGGATAGCTGCAGAAGTGGATGTTAAGTCAGCCCCATGGCTGGTTTGCAGATGGTTGTATTGAAGGGACCTAAACAGCGTCTGGAGCTCAGCTCCAGGTTGGCTGCAGGCAGTGCTGCAGGACCTGCCCGGTCCTTCCTCCTGCCTGGTCTTTCCTTGTGCTCCCAGTTCCTTGAATGCTCTGGAGGGGATGAGGTATTAAGACTGGAAAACAAGAAACAAACTCAAGATTGCAGAAATCACCTTGATGGGAAGAACAGGAAGAACTGGGTAGGTGAACAAGCTCATTAATTAACTGGTTCCCTAATTGGCTTTCAGGGGAGGCTGGGACTGCTATTTTTGAAATGCATGTACAAAAATAAGCAGCTGCTTGGAACAAATGTCCGTGGCACACTCGTACCCCAGCCAGATGTGTGCTTATGCCATGTCTGCACGGTTGCTGCGATAGCAGCTGGTAGGTGTGGTGTCAGCTGAAACCCAGGCAGGGAACAACCTTTGCAGTGTGACCTCCCATCCCGTACCTCATCTTCATAGCTGCAAACAGCTTTGCTTCTTCCACCTTGGGAGTAGCACTCTTGTGCTTACAAGCCCAAAAGCTCCCAAAATTTGGGTGAAAAGATGGGGCAGATGTACCCTCGCTGGTCAAGGCTTCTTCCCCGTTGCACACCTAGCTCTCATTCAGCCTCTGCAGCTTTATTTGGATTTTCTCACATGGCTTAAGGCATTTTTTGATAACATGAGGCTGGTGGAGTTAGTCTGGTGGTGGCGCTCAGCATCTCATTACCAGGTGCTAAATGGCAGCAGAGCATCTTAGCTCAGGCACTGGAGAGGATTCAGCCTTCAGCAGGGAGGGAAGGGCCATGCTGAGCCACCCCTGCCCCTCTGCAAATATTTATGCTTTAAGCTTTCTCGCTTAAAGGCCTAATTGGAGTCTAGGTGAGCCGGCACACGAGAAGAGAGCCTAATAGAGACATTGCAGTGCTATTAGCACAGATGGTTGTCATATGTATGCAAATGAGGAGCAAATTGAATTTGGTGTCCCCTCTCACCAGCTGTCCTATCAGCGCTGGCTCCTGCAGCAGCAAAAGACACTGCCACTGCTCTGCTAATCTGTCATCGCAGATTAATTACAACTAACACATTAATCATCATTTGTTTCCTGGTACAAAGGAAGTATCTTGTTCTTTGAAGTGCATTCTGGTGGGATGGGGCGCTCCAACCTGGGAAAAGAAAAGAGAAGGGAAGGAGGGCCCAGCAGCTTCATTAGTGCCAGCCCTGGGGCTGGGACTAGCCTGCTCCTTCTGGCAAACCAGACCCTGCCGGGAGCACTGGGAGCCCCAGCCGCCTGCTGGGAGCTCCTGGGACATCCACTTTGCTCCATGATCCTGCCCGAGACACACATTTCTCAGCTTGGCTCTGTCCCAAAGTGATGGTGTCACTCCTTCCCCAGGCTGGCAGCTTCCGAGGGGGTCATTAGCATTAGCACAGAGCTGAGCTGCTCCCTGATGAAGCAGCTGTAAGGGCTGTGCTGGGCCAGGGATGTTGCCACCCTTCAGGCCACTGCACTTTTACTGCTGCCTGGAGTGGGAAGAGCAGCAGTCATTTTGGTCTCACCACTAATTTTGACATCTTGATGAAAAGCAAAATAATTTCTTCAGATTCTTTTTTTCAGGTGAAAATGTTGCAGCTGAAACATTTTACAGACCTCTGGAGTTAGGTCCCACTATGATTTTGCATAGATATCTATTCGCTGACTCATTTTTTGTCTAGTTCCGTGCTATTGGAGTAACCCATAGTTCTCCTTGGTTCCCCATTAGCTGAGTTTTGGACTACTGCCTCTGCTCCACGTGTGGTCCCTAATACCACGATCTGAAGCATACCGATGACAAATGTTAATGATGTCTATTTGATCCATCTGTCTGTAGAAGCTCAAATCTCCTGTATCCCCAGGGCTGGAAGGTTGCTGAAGGAGCCAGGGTGAGCAACTTCCAGCAGCCTGAGCCAGCCACGAGCTCCATTACAGGGAGCAGTAACCGAGCCAAACAGGCTTTTTCAGCCATCCTAGGGGTGTTTTCATGTGTCCTTCTGATGCCTGAAGTTTCTCCGCTTGCTGGGCTACTCTGCTGTGTCATTGCCCAGGACTTACTGTTCCCTTTTTAGTACACCTCCCAGAAACCCAGACTGGGTTATCGCTGTTTTGAAGACGTTTAATGAAAGCCTAGTGATTGTATTGCCTCATCTCTTACCCTGTTCCTGTAACACTACAGGGACCTGGGCATTGCTCTCCCCCACCTCTGCTTCAAGAGCCACCCAAGCATCCCCATACTGGAGATGACTTCTGCTTATTTTGAGGCCATGAAACTGCTGCTGTTAAGGCAGGAGGAGAGACTTGGCACCTTCACACTGCACGGCACCATTTCCTTTATCCTCTGCCTTTCTGAGAGCATTTATGTTAAGTCTGGTAGGAGTAACACTAGCACTGGGATGGTTCTGCAGTGGAGACAGTCTGTCAAGGTTATAAACCCTACTGCAGAGCAATTCCCAAGAAGGTGGAGCTGCAGTTTGGGGAGTGGGTCAGGAACCTGTGAGTAATAACCATTACAGACGTGTAATTATCCCTAACCAGGCATAACCAACAGCAGACGTTCAAAGACACAGTACACAGTCACCCTTTCCATCCATCTAGCGTGGGCTGTGTAACCTTCACAAGGAAGCAAAACCCACTCCTGTGATTACCTGTGAGAAGGGTTAGCAAGGAAGGAAATAACTACAGATTTTGGCAACAGAAATAAATGGAACATAACGCTTTTATTTTGCTCTAAAATGTAATGTTTCATTCATTTTCTCTCACACATACTTGATCTGATGTTTCCATCCTTAAGTTGTCATAAATTGCATTTTCTGCTCTTCTGGTTGGCAAAACCTTGTTTCCAAGGAGCCTGAGCTGGTCTGGGTGACAAGGGAAGGGAGAAGGGGCTATGTGAGGAAAATTGCTGGTAGTTGGAGAAAGCAAGTCCAGAGACTCAGTAACTCTGCACTTTAATAACTCTTTTACAGAAAGCTGAAGAAAAATAGGTTTCCAAGTGATGGAAAATTCTACTATCTAAACATCTTTTTTGTTTCTGAAAGTTTTCCATAATGCCTAAAATACAAAATTTGTTCTGAACAATGAAAATCTGTTGTAGTTTGCCCAAAACACAGCAGTGTGTCTCATGCCAGACCATTTTCCTATCGTTTGCTCCCTGGGATGTGCAGTTTCATGTCCTGGTGCCACACTGGCATGAGGCCCTGACTGTGAACCCCGAGAGCCCGGTGCTGCACTGCTGGGTCAGGCAGAGCAAAGGGGCCCAGGGCATGCAGAGCCCAGACAGGGTTTGCGGACAGGAACATTTCCGATCCTTATCAGGCAATGCAGATTAATGCATTTCTGAATGCTAGATTAACCATGTGTCTAGTGTTGAATTGGCCGGCAATGGAGGATTTGGTGTTAATTTCTGGTCAGGGTACAGAAAATAGTTATTTTCCTTTGCATGAAGTGGTCAGCCTGTCGATGCCAGGATGGCTGGGCAGCCCGTGTCTGTCCCCCACATCCCACTGCAGGTGAGCGGTGCCTGGCTGTGCTGTGCTGCAAGGGGCAAAGAGTCACTGGATGTGGGATGAGTGCCCCCAGCTGGGTCTGATTCCTACCACTGACTCACCAAAATGTGAATGCTCACATAATTGTGGGATCACCAAGGGTGGTCTGTGGGGTGACGTGGCCATGCCTGTAGTGCCCGTAATGAAAAAAGCTCAGCAAATGCACAGTGCAGTTCAGGACATCAGTTTAGTGTCTTCAAGGGTGCTCTGCACATGGCTGCAGTAGTTTCTCACTATCTTAGAGCTGAAGCTTGTGTTGTTCTGCTATTAAATGTGACTGACACTGACATGACATTTCTTTAAAGGTGCTGTTTAACTCCAAATTTCTGTTAATTTTCAGAGAAGTCATCCCACCCTCAGAGGGATGGCTTCTGCAGTTGAAACCTGACGTTAATGTAAAGACAACCAAAACATAACCGTGCTTCAGGACCTCTGCAATAAGCAGCCATGTCCTGCCTCCATAACCAGGTTAGGTCGGTGTGACTGGGAACCCTCAGCGCTGCCTGGCAGCTTTATCCCCATGCTGCCGGGGTGCCTGTCTGCCTCCTGACAGCTCTGTTGTGTTACCTGGGCCCGCCTTCAGACGAGTGATGCGGTTTCTTACCGATGACTGATAATGGGATTAGTGCCTCCTCCACCCAGAGCAGGACAATTGGAACCACATCAGTGGCTTTGTCCTTAACGAAAGCAATGCTTGTCACGGGTTGACGTGTTTACTTCTGTAAGGCTGAGCTATTTATCTGTGCAGGGTCCTCCAGCTGATAAAGCACTGCCACATCACATGAAACCCATGCAAGCATAAATCAGACAAGGTGTACAGTGTCAGGGACGACTTTGAACAACCAAAATGGATGTTTCCAGGAGGTTTCTTGCACAACAGATTGTGCTTTAGGCTGATGCGGTTCCTGAAATTATGCTGTCACTCTTTACCTGCTCTCTGGAAAGTGTCATCCTCTGAGACACATGGTGTTTTCCCTGGTCGTGGCATGGAAATTTGGATATTCCTTCTGTCTGCCTGTCGCCACACAGCCTGGGGTTGAAGATGGCTGAAGCTGGGAGTGTTTCTGTTAACTCCAGTTGTCATATCCAGCCCTTAATTAAAATCCTCAGCAGGATGCAGGGGGGAGTGCCGGGGGTGAGGTCAGGATTTGGGGTATTCCTGAAGTTTGCTGTGGGCAGAAAGACTTTTGGAGTGTGACGCTTAAAAGGATGTTTGCATAGTTGTGCTCAATACTCTGTAAGCTATGGTAAGGTTTATGTTAAAAAAGTGTCCCTTTTTTGGTCAAATACATGTCTAGACAGTAAACTCTTAGCCGTGGCTGAAATGTTTCCCTCCTGGCCTCATAAAAACATACCACCACCTTGAAAACATCACACTTCTGTAGAAAAATGTTTTCTGCTCTGGAATTATGAGAAGCACCCAAGCATCACTGCAAGTGGGAAGACAAAGAGGAAAATAATTGTCTGGTTTTCCAGAGAAGTTTTAGGCAGCACATGAGGCATCATCAGCATTTACCAGGGGTAGTCATCCAGCACTTCCAGCTTGTTCTTTTCAGTCAACCAGATTTTGTGTAAGAGCATCCTCTCCTTCCCAGAGGAGAGGGCAGGTATGCAATTGTTGTGTCATCAAAAAACCCCCCGCAGACCTCCCTTCACCTTGCTGCAGAGCCGTCATCACAGTGTTCATCGCTTCCTGCTTTGTTTGCATAGGCAAAGCGATGCAAAACACATCTCTGCGAGGCGGCACAGTTGGTGACAAACCTGGCACACGGCTCTGCAGGTGACAAGGTGGCTGTGGCCGGCACTGGCAGCACCTGGCTTTGTGCTGGAGGC